>NW_020438904.1:296029-341871 GCF_000699045.2 Agrilus planipennis | reverse complement strand
GTAATATCCGCTAAAATGAATGGAACCCTTAGTTAAACTGAATGAAATTGATTAATTGTAAACGAACCTTTGCTGCCAAAAATTCATAAAAATCTTGTTTTAGGTTTTTTACGTACATTTTAGATATTTTTATAAAATATTCATTAACCTCGATACTAAACGTCAAAAATAACCGCGACTGTGTAGTTCTAATGTTCAACCCTCTGGTACACGCCTCACTGCGAACATGAAATTTGGCGTTGATGAAAAATTCAAAATTTTTAAAAATTTTCTTTTTCAAAATTAAATTTTTCTTATTCGCCACGGTACGGCTTAACTGTTGGTCGTGGAGCTATGACTTTTTTATTTTAGTATTATTTAACAGGTGGGGCTTTTATCAATTTACTTAACTGTAATTAGTGATTTTATTATATTCCTTTAAGTTATTTGATAATCACACCATTTGGCTTCTTATACTTAGACAAAATAAAAGAGCAGGATACTGACAAATAGTTTTTTATTAAAAATAAAATGTCATTCTAAACATAATTAATAATAATAATCAGATAATTCATTCTTAAATATAATTAGTTAAATTAAATTTTACAAAAAGATATAAAATAAAATTGCAAACAGGATAAGTTACTGATAAAGGCACTTAAACTAAACATTGTATATTCTATGTAATATGTAAAACTGGGTATTTTGTTTTGGAGGGGTAATTTTTCGATTTGGGACTACGTCTGGCTTTCGTTCGGGCTTTCGTAGCTTTAGGGGTCTTTCTCTTTCCCTTTTTCTTTCTGGATTTAAAACAAACGAAGGCATGTGTTATATAATACGTTTAAACAAAAAGAGATGGTCGGAATTAAACAAATTAAATAATACACCACCCGAAAACTTACCGGGTATATTTAGCCCTCTTAACTGACGCAACAGTCGGCGTTTCGCTTGGTCGTTGTCTTTTCCTACTTTCGTTTTGTAATTGTTTAATTTTCGCGTCGTACGTTTTGCAAACTTCCATAAACTTTTCGCCATACTTGTCGAATAAGTTTTCAGTAACGTGTTCGATTTTCATAAAGTCCTCTTTGGTTGTCGGAATTTTTTCGGCCATTTCTTTTATCGCCGTCAGGTTCATGATTGCGGATAGCCTGCTCCCTTGTTCCGCAGCTAGTTTTTGACAAACGTCTAACAGTCCCTCGTGGCATTCTTGTTTAAGTCTACGCGTAACATTCAGGGGTAGTTCCGGGTTTTTCTCTGCGTCGTCGTCGTCCTTATTTTCAAAACATTCCAAATGGCTCGGCAATGTCAGAGAAGAGGGCCCTTTGTATACCGGTAGCATGATTTTTGCTGTTAAAAAATGTTTACTAACATTAAATGAATTCTCTAATCAAAAATAGAATAGGTAATTAAAAAGTAGGCATTATTTTAAATCAGAAAAACAAACATGTACATTCATGTATACTCACTCCCGAAGGGTTTTTCATCCTTAACTCTAACGTAGCAAATTGGGAATTTTCCAGTTCCTGGTGCCACCTCTTCAACGATTTCCTTCTGAACAAGTTCTTGTAAAATCCTGTAAATGTCCGCTAATGGTATTTCTTTCCCTTGTCCATACAAGGCATGCGCTTTACTAAATTGCTTGTCTTCGGGGGTTTTGTACACCCCTTTGTACACGTTCGAAATTTCCATCAAGGTCCATTTGTAATCGATGAACGTCAAATACTTAATTATCTTCACTAAATCTTGGGCTTCTCGGGTGAAATCTTTCATTGTCGAGTCTCTTTGGTAGTTTAAGCAATTGTCGCAGATTGCCTGATGATTATTTATACAGTCTTTACGGTCGAATGGCTCGTCTAAATGTCTCAGTAGTAAAAATCGTCGACAGTCGATGTTATTTTCACAAAAGACTTGAACCTGGGCCAGATTGTTTAAACTACCTAAAAGAGTTGTTGGTCTTGACATCTGGGCTAGAAAAGTACAAAATACAGTTAATTTAAAAATCTATTTCCGGGTGAGAAGTTATAGGTATCATATTTGAAAAAGAAGTTTATTTCACCATGGGGATCTTCTAAACCGTAAGAGACAGTAAATGCTGAAAAACTGCAATCAGAATGTGATCATTGTCTTTCAATTGTTCAAATTACCTATAACTAAAACATTTTATCTTCTTCATTAGGCAACTTTTCCTTCATTAAACCATCACTGGTTTAAGAGATCTACATGATGAACTATAGTTTCAAGGGTACTTTTAGTTATTACAAAAATTAACTCGTTAATTAATTACTCAATTTTATGAACCCTCCTATCCTCCGAACGTCATAGGAATTATAGAATAAAAAGGAATAAGCAGGTTGGCCGTCTCTCCCTGCTCTTCCAGATTCTTGATAATACGCTTCCACAGACGAAGGTATTACGTGATGGATTACGAAACGTACGTCCGGTTTATCAACCCCTAATCCAAAAGCTATTGTTGCAACAATAATTTTAACTTTGTTTTGCATCCATTCTGTTTGTTTCTTTTGGCGAACGCTCGATACCATCCCTGTAATTATTTTACAAGTTTTTAAAATTTCTGCATAATATTTTAACTGAGCACTACAGACCTGCATGATACGCCTCTGCCTTTAAATTAACGCTATTTAACTGCTCCGCTACTTGTTCACAATCGTTTCGCGAAAAACAGTAAATTATTCCACTCTTATTTTGAAAATTTTTATAAATAATATCAGCGATATCCTGCACCACCGTTTTTGGATTTTTATGGAGTATATGGTACTTAATATTCGGCCTGTTTCCACTTCTGGTAAAACACTTAACATTCCTTAATGCTAATGTTAGAATCACATCATTTCTGACCGATTTCGTTGCCGTTGCAGTCAAACACATTATGGGAACTTCTGGATAAAAATTTCTTAATTCGCTTAGTTGTTTATAATGTGGTCTAAAATCGTGGCCCCATTGGCTCACACAGTGAGCCTCATCTATTACAAAACGAGCTATTTTTCCTCTTTGATAGAGACCGTTTAGAATATTTTTCATGTTCATTGAACACAGTCGTTCTGGAGTCAAATATAACAGCTTTATAGGTGGCTCTTTTTCCTGTAAGTTACTCAAAACTAACGACTCATCGTAATTTTTTGTCAATTCAGGGCACAAATGTGCTGTGGGAACCTGTCAATGATAATTTTTTTTTACAAAAATTCACACTGACCATCAGGTAAACTTTTACACAAACATAATTTTTATCAACTTACACCTAACGCATTTAATTTATCGGATTGATCAGACACCAGAGCTCTGAGGGGTGAAATTATAATAGTTACTCCGGGAGTTAAAATGGCTGGTAATTGATAGCAAAGACTTTTTCCACCCCCAGTTGGCATTAAAACAAAACAGTCTTCCTGGGACAGAGTAGCATTTATAATTTCTTCTTGTGACGGTCTGAAAGATTGTATTCCAAACATTGTATGTAATGAATCATGTAGAGCATCAGTATGAGGGTAAACCTTTTGAAATTCGGCTGAAATTAATTAATTTTAGTTGACTCTTTTAATAGGGGAAAAACTTTTCACGTAGCATTCATTCCATTGTGGTAAAAGTTACAAATCCTTAGTCGTTCAGTATAATTAATGTATAATACATTACATAAATGAAAATTTCATAGCTTGCATTAGGTATAGAATATTAGGAATATTTACCACAGCAGGAATTTATATGCGTTGGAAAGTTATTTTTATTATTACCTGTACAATCTTTAAGTGTTTCATTCAAAACTAATTTGGGAAAGTTATTATAAAACTGAGTTTTTGGATTTAACTCAGTTTGAGAAATTTTTTCTTCTATTTCAAAATCATTTTCAAAAAGCGACATATCGACTTCTTCAATTTCGCTTTTATAACTGCAACTTGCCTGAGCTTCATTTAATGTTGTATTTATCAGCAATTTGCTTGAACCGATTGATTTCACTGTATCATTACTGTTTATTAATTGCGTTGAACAATCAAATTTGTTAGGTTTAATTGAGGAAATTTTACAATTAGTTTGATTACTTGCTAATGAATCTCCACATTGATTTTTATGTTGGTCAGAGCTGGAATTCTTAAATGTAAATTTAGATGGGGTTGAACTATTGGTTTTAATTGAATTACTTTCAGTCGCTGTATTTGTTTTATTTAAAAATTGTTGGCTGCTATCATTTTTACATTTTTTTGGACTTAGAGACTTAGTGGTTGAAGAATTGTTATCGGTTTTCTCTTGAGAATTGTCCATCTTAATTTGCGAAAGTAACGGTAGTGATACGAAGTCTTCTAACTGTAATTCGTTTACTGATGTCCTTGCACTTTCTTGATTCTGAGTTACTAGACTACTGTTTACATTTTGAGTATCGTTAATAAAACATTTATTAGAATTTTGAGTCGTTGGTGAAAGTTTCACATTGAACTTCTCTAAAGAACGCTTGTATTTATCATGGTATGTTTTTCTAAATTTTCTGCTTAGTTGTTTGAATTTCACATATTCTGTGTATTCAAATGAACGGATATTTTCTAGCAAACTCTCGGGAATTTTATTAAAATATTTAATTTGATTTTCCAGAACGCGAACGTATACTTGCACAAATTCAAGGGCTTTTTGAATATTTTCTGGCTTATCCATCGTGCTTACAATTACTAATTCACAAAATATACAGTTAATTCATTAATTATTACACAAAATACACCCTTTTTCTTACAGAAAAACACTTTTTTTACTTAATTTTAAAGTGCAGTAATTGCAGATTTTTTGAGGTTATGTAAGATTGAAAGAAAGTTCCTAGTAGTTCGTTTGTCCTATTTGGTGCCCTATATTTACATTATACATTTAGCCCCAGTCATTTTTAACTTCGATTAATTATCTAAATTAATTAAATACTAACATTTAATTGTAATAGCAGAAAAAATTAAATGAAAAGCGGTTGGCTTCAATTTGAATATTTTTTTTTAGTAATTAATCACACAGTGAGGAGGAGACAGTATAGTTTTCAAGCAGATTAAACTTTATCTAATCATGAAATTTACATCATTTTTTTTTAATATCAACTTCCTCAGGTTTTAAATAAACTGAAAATTAATTAAACAATAATGCAGTATATTAAGTAAAATAATTTATTTTAAAATGCATAAGAATTACATAAAACTTTTTTTTCCTTATAAAAATTGCTAAACTTATAAATTACATCTTGGAATTACATGAATAACACTTTTAATTTTCTACATGAACACATTTACACACAAAACAAAACATTATTTAAACAAATTCTATAAAACAATTGCAGTTAATGCATCCAAAAATCTCGTACGATCTTTTATATGTAAATCGACATCTGAAAAACACAGAAATGAAACAATTACAAAAAATAGAATAAATATAAAAGAACGTATACTTACACGACGTATCGAAATAATTCGCAAAAGTATCACAGTTTATGTTACTAGCAATTTGTTGAAATGCCTCCCCGAATAAGCTAAAAATGAAATTAATTAGTAGTAAATAAAAAAGTGCAGAAATTAATTAAAAAAGTACTTTTTGGTCGAATCCTCGCACAATGGGGGAACTCCTAACAAAATACAAGTTCCTTTATCTGCATCACTAGGGGCAGAGACTAACAACGGTAGAGATTGGGCCTTTCGATTTGACGAAGTCGATACATAGGCTTTGAGTAAAAATTGAGCCAACATAAACAAAATATTCGGTTGAGAGAGCAATTGCCAACCAGTTGAACCCTCTTGAATGATGTAGTACAAAAACGGGCCTGCTGATATCACCCTTTTCATATCTAATGCATTTTGTACGGTTTTGAATAGGGTTGTAATAATATTTTTCGCCCTTTCAAGAGCCGAGTGTAGTACTTCTTTTTTTGTCCGCGAAAGACAGTCGAGGGCCAAATGGAAACATTCTTGTGGATTTTTATCAGATGACTGTAAATATAATTAATTAGTCATAAAATTACTATACAAGTGTCATATTCAAGCAGATTTCCTCTAAAACTACGTGTTTTAATTCTCATGATATATGTATATATAGAAAGATAGAGGAAGTACACTTGACTTGGACACCCTGTACATTACAATTAATTACCGAAGCATCCAAAATTGCTATTAGGGCGTAAACGTAATCGGAAGCGGTAAATTTATTTCGATAGCCATACGATAACGTAAACGTGCTGTAGATAATGTCTGTCAGTCCATACTTTTCAGAAAATTTTTCCAATTTACTTAAAAACTCTTGACGCAAGTCCAAGTCCATCGACGAGAAATTTTGTTTGCTCTGAACCAACGGAAGTCTAGACAAATATTAAATGTTAGATCAATGAATATCTGAAAAATAAATCATTTTTTTACCCCATATCGACCAGCAGCTCATGTAATTTCATCTCTCCTTTTATTGACCACAATTTCAATTTGCAAGCGGTGTACGTAGAATATTTTAAACTACTTTCGACGGTCCAGTGTCTGTAAAGGGCAAGTCTCAAGTCTTTTTCGAATTCAATTTTAGTTGATGTGGCGAGATTGTTGTCTGCAGTTCGGTTTCGTAATCGATTAGCGTGAGATTGTAAAGTTCCCGTTTCTAACACGTAATTTGAGTCTTCTATTTTACCAAGAACTTCCTGTTCCGCGAGAGCTACTATAGCATACCACAAGAAATCCATGTCATCTTTACTTAGCTTCCAGGCCAAATTAAACATTGTAATCGCGCTCTGAAATTAAATGTACATAATACACAATACAGGCATTTATTGTAACATAACAAGTCTTACTGGGTAGGCATAATAAGTGTACTGTGCATATTTACGTAGAATTTCCTCCCTATTCTGTTCCCAAATTCGTTTTTCGCGTCTTCGTATAATACGTTCTTCTAATCTTTGCCTTTTAACTGCTCTATCCTCCACTTCATCACTATCTTCTTTTTCTGATTCATGTTCTTCGTTCTCCGACTAAACTAAATTAGGGATAACAGTTGCAATAGCGACCACTTACTCACCTCATCATCCTCTGTAAAAATATCGTGAAACTTGGGTACATTTACATCTGATTCTTGACTACATAATAACCGCACTTGATTATCACTGTAAATATTGTACACGTCTGTCGGTCTGTGGGCATCGAGAATAAAAAACAAAACGTCTTCTTCGGGTTCAAGACACTCTAGAATGTCTACTGTGCCCCCACAATTTATTAAAACGAAATATTTAACATCATCGCAATTTTCATGATAAACCCTTTTTAGATCATCGGTATTTTTAACCACTTCTAACGTATAAACACAATACTCCTGCTTTAATAAGGGCTGTAGTATTTTACAAGTACAAATTGAATCAATGTCGTAGTTTGCTATCAGTAATATCCGCTAAAATGAATGGAACCCTTAGTTAAACTGAATGAAATTGATTAATTGTAAACGAACCTTTGCTGCCAAAAATTCATAAAAATCTTGTTTTAGGTTTTTTACGTACATTTTAGATATTTTTATAAAATATTCATTAACCTCGATACTAAACGTCAAAAATAACCGCGACTGTGTAGTTCTAATGTTCAACCCTCTGGTACACTAGAACTTATTAGAAGTTGGTGCATTTTAACTAAAAGAGTTTGTGATTTCGTCTAACAGATGTCGCATTTTAAATTTGAATTTATACCATACAAAGAAAATACTTTTTAAGACTTGTAGTGATTACAAAGTATAGAAAAGGGTTTTAGTAATCGGAAAAAAAGAGTTTTGGAGGTGCCTTAGTTATTACGGTATGAAAACGAATTTTGGAAAATTGAGAACTATAATTTGCTTCCTGATTAAACGATAATTTGTCCACAAACTGTTTATAACGTCTTTCAAGTTAAATTTTTCACTAATGAAGGTTGTAGTATCAAGCATTAACATTTATAGATAATTAAAATAACAATACATTGCATTATTTTTATCAATCTAAACGTTTCTTCTTCCTGCTTGTGCTTGGTATAGACATACTGTCATCTTCATCGATGCTTTCATTTTCGCAGCGATATCTACTTTCATTTCGGTTTATACAGTTTGGACAATTTTGATGTTTAACAAGAAATTTTCTTATACAAACTTTGTGAAATTCTTCTTTACAAATATCGCAAATGTGACCCTAAAATAATGGAGTGTGTTGTTAAAAGATATCTTGAAAAAATCGGTAAAACTTACAGAAAACACCAAGTCTGAACACAAATAGCACTTTTTTATGTAGTCCTTATAATATTGATGGAAGAATGGAATAAGCTCGACGATGCTCCTACTCCCTAAATGAATATTTTTCTCAATTTTGATAAAGTAGCCCATACTAAGCCACTTTTCTAAAACATTTTCTGCATCATCAGCTTTTAATGAAATAGCATCTGATTTTGATAAATTTAAACAGATGTGGTATGGAATTTTCTGTCCTTCAGTTGTAATTATTTCTTTAATAATAATTTGGAAATATAGTAGCTCTGAAGGAGTGAAAGCCCTTAATCGTCTTGTTAGATTGTCACTACTTGTGTTTATTAATATCACGTTGTCCTCATTAGTTAAGTCACATTTTGCAGTAACAATACGGAGTTCTTGCTTACATATTTTTTCGTTAATTGTATGAATTAACTGTTCAAGGGATTTCGATTTGTGATTTTTTTCACCTAAAAGTTAGTGAAAAACCTTGATTAGAAAATTTTTATTACAGGAAAACGTAAACCTATTAAACCTGGGATACTTTTGTAGACTTCAGAAGCTTCTTCAAGAGAAATATAACTGTTTTCAAGCATATATTGGATAAAATATCTGTGTTCGTTAGTAAACATTTTGAAGTTTAATTTGTAGGTTAGAAATTGTTGATGTCTCTTCTTTATTATTCTGTTTATGTACCAATACAGAGTAGTTTCATTTAGCCATCGGGTTTGTAAAAATGAAATAATGAATTTTAAAAACAAGATCTTTATAGCTGATAATGAGATTATCCTCCACTTTATTATTACTTTTATTTGTGTATTTTAACTTCATTCCAAATTTGAAAATCATATTGCATTCCTACATATGTTTTTATTTACTAAATAATATTCTTTTTGTTTTAGCATTCAGAACATCTTTCCCATGAAAGAAAATTCCTTACAAGTCGCATGAAATTCTTATGGACTACGCTGTAGACTTATAAAGGTAGGATTTTAATTTATTTATTTACTTAAACAGTCATACAACTTATGCAAAATTAATTTATATATTATTCATTGAACATTATGTAATAACTAATAACTGAAATACAAGACAAGTTATGAAAGATTTAGAAGAAGTTTAAAACTTTATTTGTTTATTATTTACTATTATCAAGTCTCTTTTTTATTGACAGCAGGGACTTGGAGTCTACTACAGGACCTCTACAGTACTAGAGAGATATCAACCACCATTAGCTCACTTTTCCAAACCCCAGGAGGATACCATCAATGAGGAGACCACCTTCGTGAAGGTAGGAATAATTTTATTCCTTTTTTAAAATTTCCTTCCAATTATCTGTTATATTAAAACACTAATTATAACATATCATTCTATTAATATGTTCTTTCTTTTGATTTACTTTAAGACATTCTTTCAGAACTGAAATTTCTTTCTTGACTATCTTTTCTAACATATTTCCTTTCTTTGTATTAAAAATTGTTTGAAAAATTAAATTTAAAGGAACTTTTTAAATAGGTATGCAACACATCATACAGTTCAACATTAGAAGGCTGATACTAACCACCTAAACTACTTTACCTAGTGCTGATAGCACTCATAATTTCTTTTCTATATAATATTAACACATTATTCATAACTAAATTTCTATTTATTACATATACTTCTTGCATTTTTTTCATTTTTATTAACATTATGTCTTTTTTACCATCAGCAGGTCCTTGAAGTCTACTACAGGACCTTTGCAGTACTAGAGAGATATCAATCACCATGGGATCACTATTACCGACCCTAGGAGGATACCAGCAATGAAGAGACCACCTTCGTGAAGGTAGGATTTAATTTATTCATTTTTTAACACTTCTTTCTATTTATCTGCTTTATTAAAACTTTAATTATAACTTACCTTTCTATTAATACGTTCATTCTTTTGATTTACTTTAAAACTTTCTTTCATAACTCAAATTTCTTTCTTGATTATCTTTTCTAACACATTAGCTTTCTTTTAATTTACTTTAACAGTTGATTTAACTAATTTAAAAGCTTTTTTTTTTAATTAACACTAGTTCTTTCCCCCTATCAGTCACTGTGAGCTAGAAACTGTTAGCACCATTGCTTCGAGTGGTCGAAATTCACTTTTGTGAACAATTTGTTTAATCACATTCTTTGTATTAAAAATTGTTTGAAAAATTAAATTTAAAAGAATTTTTAAATAGGTATGCAACACATCATACACTTCAACATTAGAAGGCTGATACTAACCACCTAAACTACTTTACCTAGTGCTGATAGCACTCATAATTTCTTTTCTATATAATATTAACACATTATTCATAACTAAATTTCTATTTATTACATATACTTCTTGCATTTTTTTCATTTTTATTAACATTATGTCTTTTTTACTGACAGCAGGTACTTGAATTCTACTACGGGACCTCTGCAGTAGTGGAGAGATATCAACCACCATGGGATCACTATTACCAACCCCAGGAGGATACCAGCAATGAACAGACCACCTTTGTGAAGGTAGGATTTATTTTATTCCTTTTTAACACTTCTTTCTATTTATCTGCTTTATTAAAACATTAATTATAACTTACCTTTCTATAAATATGTTCATTCTTTTGATTTAACTTAAATTTCTTTCTTGACTATCTCTTCTAACACATTTTCTTTCTTTTTATTTACTTTAACAGTTGATTTAATTAATTTTAAAACTTTTCTTAATTTTAATCTACATTAACATTTTATTCAGAACTTAATTTATATTTATTACTTATATTTCTTGTATTTTTTTCATTTTTATTAACGTTATGTATTTTTTACCATCAGCAGGTCCTTGAAGTCTACTACAGGACCTCTGCAGTAGTGGAGAGATATCAACCACCATGGGATCACTATTACCGATCCCAGGAGGATACCAGCAATGAAGAGACCACCTTTGTGAAGGTAGGATTTAATTTATTCCTTTCTTAACACTTCTTTCTATTTATCTGCCTTATTAAAACATTAATTATAACTTACCTTTCTATAAATATGTTCATTCTTTTGATTTACATTAAGACTTTCTTTCATAACTCAAATTTCTTTCTTGACTATCTTTTCTAACACATTTTCATTCTTTTTATCTACTTTAACAGTTGATTTATCTAATTTTAATACTTTTCTTACTTTTAATTTACATTAACACTTTATTCAAAACTTAATTTCTATTTATTACTTAGTTTTATCATATCTTTTTCATTTTTATTAACGTTATGTCTTTTTTACCATCAGCAGGTACTTGAAGCCTACTACGAGGACTTTCTCTAGTACAAGAGGATATCAACTACGACGAGATCACTATCACCAACCCCAGGAGAATACCAGCCATCATGAGACCATCTTCATCAGGGTAGGTAGCTTCTTTATCATTTATTTAACTTTCTCATTCTTATTAACTTTAACGCTTTAATTAGAACTCTCTTTATTAGTATTTACAAATCTTTTAATTCTTTTACTAACATTATGGAATTGTTTACAGGCAACGGGATTCGACGGCCACTACACAACATAGGGGACATCTACCACCGTGGGTTTGTCCATGACCAACCTCGGAAGAATCAGCCATCGGAGATCATCATGGTAGGTACTTTTTCTATTTATTTTAACTTTTCTTTAACTTTTTCCTTCTTATTATCTATAAAACTTATTTCTTTTACTAACTTTACTACTTTTTTTACAGGCAGCGAGGACTTCAGGACTCTGCAGCAGGTTCATCGTGGGATCATCGGTCGTCGTGAACAACGGGGGACCACTTCTAACGGGGGCGAATCCCTCCCAACGGTAAGAGCCATCGTCCAATGGCTGGAATCATCTTCCAACGGTAAGAAGTCCCTTCCAACATCGACGATCACCATTCATAGGTAAGACTTATCCCTCCGCGAACAGTAGCACCTTCAAGTTGCTTGAAGGTGGTCCTATCCGCGGAAGTAAGGTACTTGTACCTTATCTTCTGCAGATATGGCCATCAACGAGCAATTTGAAAGTGTTTCTGTTGGCGTAGGAATAAGTCAAGCCTCTGAACGGCGATCTAGTTGTTGTAAGGGACTTCTAACCGCTTGGAAGATGTTCCTGGTCATTGGATGGCGGCTGTTACTACTTGGGAGGAATTCAACCCTGCTAGAAATGGTCCCCCGCGCGAGGGGAGGGGACCCGTATCCCCGACTCACCGCGCGCGGACAGGGGAGCCGTCCCCCACCGGCGTCGAATAACAAAAACACTCGATATAGGGATGCACCAGCCAAAAAATACAAAATTGTTAAAATAAAAACTTTATTCATTTATTATATTTTTTATTTATAATACACCCCCCCGTCCTTCCGTACCCGCCCCGCCCGGCCCCTCCCCCCGCTGCGTGCTCCGGGAGGCCCGGAGCACGCGTTCGCGCCCGCGTCCGCGCCCCCGCCCCCGCCCAAGGTGCGGGATTCGAAGTCTTCCGGGTGCGAAGACTCCGGGGTTGGAAGACGTCGATATTCCAGAGGAGTCCCATGTGCGAAGACGTCGAATTTCAAAGACTTTGAAGTTTAAAGATCCCGGGGATTAAAGATTTCGAAATTAGAAAGACTGTGAAGTTAGAAGGTTCGAAATAAGAAGGTTTCGCCTTCAAAGTTTCTCGAGTTCGAAAATTCCGAAGTCAGAAAACGCCAAAAGAACTTTGGCGTTTTCCAACCCCGGAGTTTTTGAACCCCAGAGACCCCGAAGTACGAAGACTTCTTATTTCGAAGTCTTCAAACCCCGCAGACTTACCAATTTCTAGGTCTTCGCACCCCGAGCTCTTCAAACTTCGAAGTCTTCGAAGTTCGAAGTCCTCTTACGTGGGGCTCCTGGAATATCGATGTCTTCTAACCTCGGTGTCTTCGGACCTCGTGGACTTCGGACCCCGCTGCTGGCCCAATCCCTCGATGTCCAACGAGTCCTAGTGGTCCTGATGCTCTGCGTGACTTCCCATCCACATTGGATTGTTCGATGTTCCATCCCCGGGACTTGGGTAGGCTCTGGTTGATGTCCTGACTTAGCTGTTCATCTCCTTGGAGTTGGGCATTGCGTTGACGGGAGGTTTTATCTGAAAAAAATTAAATAAATAAAAAAACTCAAAAAGAATAGTGAAGTTAACTTAAAAATAAAATAAACTAAACAATGTTAGTAAATGCAGTTATAAATTGAAAGGAAGGAAGGTTAAAAATTAGAGAAAAGACTAATTAAGAAAAAGTTTGAAATTAAATAAACAAATAGAAGTACAAGTGAGAAAGTAAGAAAGAAAAGTAGTGAAAAAAAGATAGAGAAATTAACTTACATTTCCTTGATGTCTGTGGAGTGATTGGATTGGGTTCCAATAGTTGGGGTTCAACTTCGTCTTCGCTCTAAAAAGAAAAATTCTAAATAAAAANTTTGGAAAAAACAAAATAAAAAGGAGATCACAACGAGACCCTGCGCACGTCATACGATACGTAGTAGCACGATAGCCCTTATGAAATCGAAAGAACAAGAAAAAAAACACACGGACAGATTTTCTTTCGTTCTGATCTCTTTATCATGAATCACGAATAAAATGTCGTAATTATAAAACAAACAAAAAAAAATAATTAGTTAAAAAGCTGCCGAAATCAATTAAGACGGAGAAAAATTATTATGTATTATCTACTGATGAGTGTTCTTTCACGGTTCCGGTCCACACACACAAAACAACAAACAATAACAAGAAGAAGAACAGAACAAACGAAATGAAACTTCCCATTTCCGACGATTACTGACGGCTTACCTTTGATGTCTGTTTTGCGTCGTTTTAGACTAGGAACCCTTCAGGACCGTTGACCCGAATCTGGGCTCGTATACTCTGGACGCTGTTCATGATCTTCTTCTGGTGACCTACGAGGGTGATGCCCAACTCGGTCAGATCTTTGACCGTCAGGTTCACCACCGCTTCCATGGTGTTGATGCCTCCCGTGTGGAAGTTGTCCACGTACCTCGTCATTTTGATCGAGTTCAGCCACTCCTCCACCGATGTGAAGTTGGTCAGGTCGGGGGCGTCTGCAGCAAGGGGGTTGTTCGACCTATTTTGACAGGGCAAAATAATCCCTTTAGCATATCGAAAAATTTTATTTGAAAAACGTTTTATATTGAGAAAAGGACCCTGTTTTTGTTATTTGATGCTGTTAATGTAATAAAGAGTCAAACAGTTAGAAAAAGAAAGTCGTAGGGGAGAAGTGTTTTTAGTAATTCAAAAAATTAATAACGAGGGGTCGGTCATCGAATAGATCATGCAAAATTAGTAAATGCAAAGTTATAAATTGAAAGGAAGGATGGCTTTTGTTAAGTCTTAACGAAAACGAAGTTAAAAAATCATAGAAAAGACTATTTAAGAAAAAGTTTGAAAATAAATAAACAAATAGAAGTAAAGAAAGAAAAGTTCTGAAAAAAAAATAAACAAATCAAACTCACATTTCCTTGATGACTTTGGAGTAATTGGACTGGGTTCTGATAGTTGAGGTTCAACTTCGTCTACGAACTATTGATGTCTGTCTTTCGATCGACCCCCACGATGGGGGGGTGAATCGGTTCGTATGTAATTCTTCTACCCTCTCTCTCTCTCTCTCTCTCTCGTCGCACGTGTAGGGAAAATAAACGAGACACATTAACTACTGTTTTAATGAATAATTAATACTTTTCTTTACAAATATATTACATCTTTACACTGACATTATGCGGAAGTTTAAAAAATTAGCAAAACCCAATCGAAAGCTGAATGTTCATTTAAAATCGTATAAATTTTATCGTTCCAAACGTTCAGTTTTCGTTTGGGATCAATATTAATCATATACAGTTAGGCAAGTCAAAGTTTGAGGAGAGAAGTGTTTGTCAATTGAAAACTAAATTAATTATTATATTATAATACGTTTTGTTTTGCATTTGTATTAATTTATAATTAAACGAACACTTCTCTACGGGCAATGTTGCATGGAATGTATAAAAAACGTACATGTTTAGGTATAATAATGTATAAATAGAAAATGGCTAAGAAATTACTGTGAAATCGATCTAAAAAATGTTTCGTTTAAATTATATCAGTCGTAACACATAATTAAGTAGAAAAAAAACAAGTTAAGTTATATATTATAATCAACACAATATAAAAAAAAAAAAAAAACAAACATTATTAGGCTTGAGCATTAAAGTTAAGTACATTTACAATGTGTTACATCCTAGTGAATTTATACCGATTGTACACTTCAGACACACTTAAAATTGGGGACCAACGTTTATTATTGCTATTCTTAAAAATCTTACTTTTAGAATAAATATGTGACAAACAGCCTTGGACATTTTTCTCGTAAGATACTCTTTTTTAACTAATTAAATCAAATCGAAATTAGGTTTCTATGAACTAGTTGAACGGTCACTTTGCTTTTGAGATAGAAAAAGGAATTATTAGATTTGTAATTTGATATTTGAACTTAAAAAGAATTGAGAAAAATACGACATACATTTACTACAAGGTATTTTACATAATTAATAATTTTATTATTGGTGTTCAGACGACTTTTTATTTCCTACAAATTACATGGAGTTGGAGGACGACAAACTGTTATCAAGGGGAGTACGTAAATTGGAGACCGAAGATTGTTCACTGATTTTACATAGCCAAAAGGAGAAATTATTTTCAATTACGTTTATCAGCATACAACAAATTCTAATGTCGAACTTTCTTCGTTCTCATTTTACGCCCTCCCGAAAAATGGCAGGCCTTTCTTCCTATCATATCATTATATTAATAATTTTCAAAAAAAGCAACAAAAAACGCGTAAAAATCTTTTGCTATTCTGCACTCGCTGTTAGTTAGTTCGAAATGACGATGATAAATGAAAGAGAAAATGATTATAGAAAGAAGGATTGAAGGGGTGTGGGAGACGATAGCACACGTCTAATTAATCCCTAAATCGCGTTTCTCATAAATACTTAAAAACTAACCCTTACTTACGTACGTACAGTAAAAATCACATTATAAATCTCAGATTATAACAAATCGTATATAAGCTTGCTTATTACTTTTCATTTCTTTTTATTTTTTATTAATTAATTATGTATTATTTCGTTAAAAATATGTGATAGACGATATCTGTGTAACAAAAGTGCAGTCTTTACTTGGTATGAGCGCGCAGGTACTCGGCATCTCCCCTATAGTCCTGACGCTATTTGTGAATAATAGAGACGTGGAAAAAAAAGAACACAAATTTGGAAAAAACAAAATAAAAAGGAGATCACAACGAGACCCTGCGCACGTCATACGATACGTAGTAGCACGATAGCCCTTATGAAATCGAAAGAACAAGAAAAAAAACACACGGACAGATTTTCTTTCGTTCTGATCTCTTTATCATGAATCACGAATAAAATGTCGTAATTATAAAACAAACAAAAAAAAATAATTAGTTAAAAAGCTGCCGAAATCAATTAAGACGGAGAAAAATTATTATGTATTATCTACTGATGAGTGTTCTTTCACGGTTCCGGTCCACACACACAAAACAACAAACAATAACAAGAAGAAGAACAGAACAAACGAAATGAAACTTCCCATTTCCGACGATTACTGACGGCTTACCTTTGATGTCTGTTTTGCGTCGTTTTAGACTAGGAACCCTTCAGGACCGTTGACCCGAATCTGGGCTCGTATACTCTGGACGCTGTTCATGATCTTCTTCTGGTGACCTACGAGGGTGATGCCCAACTCGGTCAGATCTTTGACCGTCAGGTTCACCACCGCTTCCATGGTGTTGATGCCTCCCGTGTGGAAGTTGTCCACGTACCTCGTCATTTTGATCGAGTTCAGCCACTCCTCCACCGATGTGAAGTTGGTCAGGTCGGGGGCGTCTGCAGCAAGGGGGTTGTTCGACCTATTTTGACAGGGCAAAATAATCCCTTTAGCATATCGAAAAATTTTATTTGAAAAACGTTTTATATTGAGAAAAGGACCCTGTTTTTGTTATTTGATGCTGTTAATGTAATAAAGAGTCAAACAGTTAGAAAAAGAAAGTCGTAGGGGAGAAGTGTTTTTAGTAATTCAAAAAATTAATAACGAGGGGTCGGTCATCGAATAGATCATGCAAAACAAAGTTATTGAGAGGTGAATTCTGGACATAATAAAAATCGCTGGCACTAATTGTAAGCAATGCAAGATAAAAAAAGCTATTAAAACTGTATAATTAATTGACGATAGTTTAAAAAAAAAATTAAGACTAAAAAATCGAGATTACGTTATATAAGATTTAAAAAAAGATAGATGCAAAAGATGTGTCATGTTAGAAAGGTACAACTAAAGTTTTTGCAAAACTGAACCGAGAAAACTTGCAGTTGCAAAAACTTTTCATCGTACTTCAATAACGACTTGGAATTTTTTAGTGATTTATAATAAGGAAGAAAATCGATTTGATTAGAGAAAAATTCCACAGTCGTTATTGTCATGTCATTAACTAGCAAATTAATTGTAAAAATTAAAAATAAAATAAGCGCAATACCTTCGCAACAAAACAAAACCAAAAGCAATATTTACAAGTTGTTAAAATTGACCCACGCCCCAGTCTTTGCACAATTCTCAGTGTCTGTTGACGACCACTGGCTTGTGACTGTGTCTTCTTGGCCCCCTGTCTCCCGCCCCCATTCGCCGTTGCCACCCCCGACGAGGTCCTCGTTATTTTCTTCGCGCGACATGTCCGAAAATCGAAAATTGTCGAACTTAAAACCACCACCGTTATTTAAATTATTTTCCAACCAATTTCTCGTACCGGACGACGACTGATCATCGCAAATGTTAGTAGTGAAATTATTCAAAAAATTCGAACTGCTACTGGTGGTGTATATGGGGGGGCATAATTGCAACAAACTGCCCCCCGACGACGGTCGAAAATCGGGACGTGCAACCGGCTCTAACGGCACGAAAAATGTCCCGAACGTCGGAAAATCGCCGTAATTTTGATTTGGAAAAATACTAGAGGGGGGCAACTGGGCGAGAGACACGTCTTGCATTTCGTTAACTAGTTTTGAATTGGGCCAAAAATAGGGATTAAGCGGCGGCTGGCGTCTAAAAGGGAGCAACAAGAAACTTGTGTTAAAACATCTACTTATCTAATTATTAAAAACAGTGTCGTGAAAATCAAATATTAATAAACAAACAAACAAACAAGAAACAAAAAATGTACCTATTGTGCGGTGATATGTGATTGAATTAATTAATTAATAATTTGATGATTAATAAACAATAAAGGCACAAGAAGCAAAAAAGCATTTGATATTCGTTTTAAATTGGAACAGATGAGATGTGCAATACAAAATCAAGTGAGTCTACGACAACAAATGAAATACGACAGAAGTACGAGGTGTGTAAGTAGAGAGACAGGCGGTAAAGTCGGGGAAGTACACGAAATTAATTTTTTAAGGAAAAACAACGACTTACCGGTTCTGGGCGATTTTTCTCAACGTATCGGGGACTCTTATAAGTTTGTCTAACGTTTTCACGATCGACTGGAAGGAAGGCCTGTGGGTCCTTTCCTTCTGCCAACAATCCAGCATCAACTGGTATATTGCTTCGGGGCAGTCCATAGGTGCAGGCAACCTGGTACACGAAAATAAATAAATAAAAAAATCGGTTGTCTGTAAATTCGGTTTACTGACGATAGTTGAACGTGACAACGTCATAAGAAAATACTGATGGAATGGTTTTGTATGGATATATAGAAGGAGGTAAATGGAAATGTATTATTGTATAGCAGCTGTCCACGCGGACGCATCGCTCACTCAAGTAGGAGAGAGACAGATGTCGAACGCCGCCGAACGCGGAGGCCGATTGTGCCTCTTTGTCGCTCGTTCCGCGCTCTCGCTTGCACTCCAAGCCTTAAATGGAACGCCTCAGAGCGAGGTAACGCCGCATGAGTCATGTTTTTTCGTGCGTGCAGCCGGATCCATCGAATTATAAGACGTTGTCACGTCAAAAAAATATTACCAACACTAAAAATTCTTTGCAGGACTCTGCTGTTGTTTTATATTAATTCTAAGCAAGTTTGTGGTAGAAGAATGGTAAAAGAAATGCTCACCTGTATCCCTTCTCTATGCTTTTTATGACGTCCTGGTTCGACCAGTTCCAGTAGGGTCTCTCGCCGTAGGACATCACCTCCCAACAGACGATTCCCATGGACCACACGTCGCTGGCGGAGGTGAATTTCCGGAAGGCTATCGCTTCCGGTGCCGTCCACCTTACCGGAATCTTGCCGCCCTAGAACCGTTAAGAAAAATAAATTCGTTTCAAATAATTTCGTTCGACGTAGTTCGCGGGAAGTGTTTTTACCCTTGTCGTGTAGGCTCCTTCCGTTGCGCTTTCAATTTCTCTACTTAGGCCGAAGTCCGCTATCTTACAAACTAGTTGAGAGTTAACTAAAACGTTCCTGGCGGCCAGGTCCCTGTGGACGTAGTTCATCTCGCTCAGATACTGCATCCCGGACGCTATGCCCCTCAACATCCCCACCAACTGGAGCACTTGGAATTTACCATCGTTGGCCTATCGGAAAAGATAAATATTTTCTCCAGGCACCTTCACACTACGCGCACCCGGTTTTCTACTCACCCTCAGGAATGTGTCCAGAGATCCGTTCTCCATATACTCGGTGATGATCATGACGGGATTCGACTTCGTGACAACGCCCTGGAGGAAAATGACGTTGGGGTGTTCGAACTGACCCATGATGGACGCCTCGGTCAGGAAATCGTTTCTGGCTTTCTCATGCGAACCGGCTTTTAGTGTTTTTATTGCTACGTCTATTTCGTTATTGCTGCTGATTTTGAGTTTGCCCTTGCAAACGTCCCCAAACTCGCCACCCCCTGTGAAATTTCGAACAACACATTTTAGTAATTTCCACGATACGTGGTACCTATGTAATTTTTATTACCAATAATGGCTTCGATTGTGATACAACTTGCGTCAATTTCTCTGGCGAATTCGCGGACGGCTTGGTTGGGGTCTTCATAAGTGTGGGGGTCGATGTAGGTCCGGGACGCACCCCCGATAGGCGCGAACAGTGGCGTGGTCACTGTAAAAAGTCCGTCAGTTCTAAACGTTGTCCAAATAATAAATAGAGTTTACTTGCGAAGACGCCTTTCAATTTGCAAATATAGGGTTGTTCGGAAAGTCATTTCGTTTTTTCCCGACAGAGGATTTAATTGTATCCTTTTGCACCCAACTTCACATTTAAGCCGTATAATTTTTATATGCTTTGAGAGCTCATATAGCAAGGCTTGTGTGTGAAAAATTCCAATTAATTCTACGCAGTAGTTTTTGGTTGGTGCCCTTTTAAATATGGAGAGCGATAAGCAGCATTTTCGACATATCTTACTCTTTTACTACAGAAAGGGTAAAAATGCTGTTCAAGCCAGAAAGAAATTGACTGATGTGTATGGAGAAGGTGTGTTGACAGTACGCCAGTGCCAGAACTGGTTCGCTAAATTTCGATCCGGCAATTTTGATGTCGAAGATGCACCACGTTCGGAAAGGCCGGTTGAAGCTGATAAAGACGCGATAAAGGCATTAGTTGATGTGAACCGGCGAATAACAACACGTGAGATCGGATTGAGGTTAAATTTATCAAATTCAACAGTTTATGACCACTTGAAAGGCCGGGATTATCCTCGAAGCTTAATGTATGGGTTCCCCATGTTCTCACAGAGAGAAATCTGTGTCGCCGCATTGACGTCTGCGATTCGCTTCTCAAACGTCACGAAAATGATTCGTTTTTGAAGCGCATCATCACTGGGGACGAAAAATGGGTTGTATACAACAACGTCAAACGCAAGAGGTCATGGAGCAAAAAAGATGAACCGGCTCAAACCATATCCAAAGCCGATATTCACCAAAAAATGGTGATGCTGTCCGTTTGGTGGGATTTTAAAGGAATCGTTTTTTTTTTTAGCTTTTACCGGATAACACAACGATTAATTCGGAAGTCTACTGTCATCAGCTGGACAAACTGAATGATGCACTTCAACAGAAAATGTCAGAACTAATCAACGGGAAAGGTGTAGTTTCACCAAGACAACGCGAGACCTCACACAAGTTTGGTCACTCGCCAAAAGCTTTTACAGCTTGAATGGGATACAATACTACACCCACCATATTCTCCAGACCTGGCACCATCGGATTATTATTTGTTCCGGTCACTCCAAAATTTTTTAGACGGTAAAACCTTCACCTCAAATGAGGAGGTCAAAAACCTCCTCGATCAGTTTTTTGCCAGCAAAGACCAAAAATTTTATGAGCGTGGAATTATGCTACTACCAGAAAGATGGCAAAAGGTGTTGGACCAGAACGGTCAATATATAATTTAATAAAGTATTTGTTTATTATACGAAAACTGTCTTTCATTTCCACAAAAAAAAAAACCAAATGACTTTCCGAACAACCCGATAGAATAAGTATCTACTATTGCTGTTACCTATGTGTTTTTTTTTTACTTTATTCAAAAAAGCCACACGAAAAATGATAATTAAGAATCCTGTCGTGAAAAAATTAATTAATTCAAGCGAGAGCATGCAATAATTACGTATAAATAAAAATTATTTATTACGAAACAAAAACAATTACCATTGGTATGCGTTGTAACGATAGGGGGGTTATCCAGGCTATGGTGCACTAAAAACAAAGAGTAACAAAAAAATAATAAAAAAACGCCGAATTTAATTTAAGAATGCAAATCAAAAATAGCATTTACAAAAAAAGCAAGCACGACGTCTACAAGATAAAATGTCTTAGAGTGCGATAATACGTGCAAAAAAGTACGATTACGGAAGAAAAATCGAACAAGGAGCAACTGGCAAACATTGTACACTTACTGTAAGTTACTACAAGTCCTTTTTGGCATGAAAACAACAGGGTAAGTTCAATAAATAAGAGGGGTAGTGCAGTCATCTAAACTTTCGTGACATAA
Source organism: Agrilus planipennis (assembly GCF_000699045.2). Classification (NCBI taxonomy): domain Eukaryota; kingdom Metazoa; phylum Arthropoda; class Insecta; order Coleoptera; family Buprestidae; genus Agrilus; species Agrilus planipennis. The sequence goes on along the minus strand of NW_020438904.1, from coordinate 319,690 downwards.
CTCTAGAGTTTGTATCTTATTTATTTAAATCGGAACGTAACAAGATAATCTCTACGGGAGTTAGACGCAGGCAATTCTAATGTGTAAATATAATATCATCTAAGTGTCATTCAATTCAAAAAAGACATAACGTTTTGTATCTTTAAAATTTAATAGGTAACAAAAAACTATCGGACGTAAAAATATACCAAAAGTAGAATGTGTTACTTTTCTTGTCGTATTTAGACAATTTATTTATTATCTCAACTTTCTTCTCCAACAAACCTTTACGCACATATTTAAAGGATTAGAATAATCATAATCCAAAATGTACATAAGCCACACCATTATTTAGTACGAAAATAGTTTGGAAAAAGTGTTAAAATACTTTCGGGCGATTAATACGAAACAAACGAAGAGCGCGCCGCCTCACCATGAAACTTTCCCCGATGAAAAACAAAAAAGAGAAACAAAAGTGTGAAAAACTTACCTTCGCCGTTTCTATATTCTAATGTATCACAGTCGCTCGGCTGTTTCTTGTTGCACTCATCGTTAGCCCTCGAACGCAAGAAGACCACCGTCAAAACGATCACGGCGACCAAGATGACCACGATGACCACAATACCGCCGGCCATGAACCTCAGATGAAGCCCCTCTTCGTCCCCTATGTAGGCTGGAAAAGGAACAAAAAAAAAATTCCCGGTAACCGCCAACCGAACGAGTCGAATTAACAAACGAAAATGACCGATTCAAAATAAAAAAAAAAAATCAAGAATAAATCGATCGATCCGGTATGGAATTCCTGAGGAAGGACGACTTACCTGTGTTCAAAACTTGACCGGTGGTTTTCAGGATGACGGGAGAATAGTTACCCCATCCCTTGTGGCTTTTGGCTCGGACTTGAATACCATACTCTGTTCGTTGTTGTAGACCCGTGATGGTTGTCGATTGTTCCGATGTATAAATGGACGAAACGTTGCTGTAATCCGCGTCGCCTCTGGCCGAATAACGGACCTGGAATAACAAAATAAATCAAATCGAGTTAACAAAAAAAATGAAGCACAAACTTACCTCGTACAGTTCCACCGGTTCGTGGTCGTTTCCGTCGAAAGAAGGCGCGTCCCACGCGAGACCGATCTCGGTACTTTTCACGGAAGTTACGCGGACGTTCGGTATACTGTTGGCCACGGACGCTTCCGTGGTGACGACGATGTTCGCGAATTTCGGCGGGGTTTTCGCGGAACTCAAGTGAGAAACGCCGTTCTCTGCGTACACTTGGAACCCGTACGAAGTCAGAGCGTTCAGTCCGCTGATTGTTACCCTGGTATCGTTGAAAATTTCCTGAAATCATTCCATTACATCTTACAACAATACGAAATATGTTATTTAAAAACAACTTACAGCACTGGGAATGTATTGGACGGCGCCTGAACTACACGCGTCGCACTTGATCCTGTAATAGATATCAGTCCTGCCCCCCAGATATTGGGGCGGACTCCAACTTAACGTGACCATAGACTGGTCGACGAAATTTAGAGTCAAATTTTGCGGCGCTGACGGGGGCTCTGAAATGGAAAGAAAATTATTTTTAAACAACAAAAAATTCAACCGAGTGTACAGACGGAATCGACTTACGTGTACACGGCATATCTTTGGGGTCTTTAGGTGCCCTGAAATACCCATCGTTGCATTTACACTCGACGGAACCGTTCTTGATTGCTTTGGAATATTCCGGACAGGATTTGCACTCCCCGTCGCCCGCTTTATCTTTGTATTTTCCGATCGGACAAACTAAAAACGAAATAATTTTATCAAAAATATTATAACAAGTATCGGAAACAAACTCACTGTTGCAGGCTTGTTTTTCGACGTCGGGCTGAAATCCCGCTTTGCATTTGCATCCGCCGGTGGGCAAAGACCATTTTCCGTCCCCCTTGCACACGTACGAGGGGGCAATGTCGTCCACTTCTGCATTTTTTACGCACACCCCCTTCGCCAACACTATCACTGTGGCTTCCTTGCCGGTGGGGGTGGCGTTGAAATGGGCGAAATTTATCGTGGTCTCTGGACATGTTATGTAATAAATCTACAAAACAAAAACAAAAAAACAATAACCGGAAAATCGCGATAAAGGTAAATTGCAAGCCGTACCTTAATTGCTAAGAGCGATATGCAAGCTCCTTGGTCCATGAAAGCGATATACACTCCCTTTTTCGTTACGGGGATGCTTCTAACTTCGGAATTGATGTTAACCTCGCTATTGGAATTAAAACGGCCCTCGCCAGCTGCGATACGGGCTGCACAGGAAAAATAAATCGAGAAGTAGAAAAATTGACAACAATTACGACATACACGAACACTCACCTACTAATTTGTAACTATCGGTCTCCCAAGGGGGTGGCTCCCTTGTAGCGGCATCGAATTCGTAATAAAGTAAGCTAAAAGTTTCCTTGCACGAGAGCGCGTTGCCTAAAACAAGTGATCGATTAGAAAATTGAACCGACGCAACGCCGTATAAAATATTCGTGCAGCAACGAAAAGGAAACAGTTGCTAAACGAAAGGGTATTGTTTGTTTAGAATGTAGAGTTTGAAATAAACGTTTCGGTCAAATGCACTGGATATTCGTTTTCCAGTAAAAGGATCGCTTTTCGTTTCACTGAGTTACCAAAATACCAACCCACTCCGAAAACGCATCCCCTTTCAAACTCGGGACCCTAGCACCGGCTCACAATTGCCGAATTTTCCGCACGACCGACGCGGAAAAGGTGGTGCTAAAATATCCAACGCGTATCGATGATGCCCACAAAGCTTATGACCCATGTACAGTTATCGTTCAAAAAGGTGTACGAGAACACAAGTAGAATTTGTGGGTACATTTCGTAAATATTACAGTCCACATGAAATAATTCATGTCATTCACCATTATTTATATGTATTATTATAAATAAGTGGAATATTTCACCGAAATCTTTGTTTAATTGCAAGGCTACAAAGGGTGGATAAAATTTAGTACGAGATAATAATTAAATACCTGATAAAATAAAAAGGAAAGAGGTAGTGAACTCTTACTAGGTATGACATTAGATTGTAACTAATCTAGTATAAGTAATGCATACCATACTTTATTAAATCATTGATCCCCAGTTTCCCCTTTTTTTTCGAATTAACTGTACAATTTCAAAAGTACATATAGAGAATGCAGTCCCTTATACGTAAATGCATGTAAATTTCGAGTGTATTTGTCCAAGTAAATAGACAAACTCAATTAATTACCTGACTCGATTTTCAAACACACGTATGTAGTACCCCCTATTTACGAATGCGTGTGTGTGTGTGTGTGTGGGTAAACACCATGTACTAGAAGCATCGGGCCTGATTAACCCGATCTGGGCCTAATTTGCACTTATTTTACCTCTGTTTGAACAAGAACATTGACAGAGATCACGTTCGTTGCGGGCAAACCGAAATCCGATTTTTTACGCGCGAAAAACACACAACACTTTGGAATCTGTGTAACAAATATAAATACAGACGAATCTCGGTCCAAATGGACCAACTACAAACATTGTACAAAGTACGGTGCTATAATACTGGTACGATGTTTAAATATTATACGTACAAAACGTATTCGATAATAAAAAATAATGTCCAGCCTGCGGGAAGGTTATGAGGGTAAAAAAGAAAGCAAATTCGCTGGTAAAAATGGTCCCACGTAGTGTAAAAAGTTTGATTACTAGAGGGGAATTATTACCATCTATAGATTTAGAGAAAGCTTTTGACAATGTTAAATGGGACAAGATGTTAAATATACTTAAAAATGTAGGGATGAGTTACAGAGATAGAAGAGTGACTAAACTTAGTTTGAATAAAGAGCAACAGGCAGTTATAGAGATGGGGCTGCAGCGAAGAGAAGTAAATATTAGGAAGGGAGTCAGGCAGGGATGCACACTGTCATCGCTACTTTTTAATCTATACATCGAAGACGCCATCAACATCATTAAAGACAGTACAACTGTAGGGATAGATGTGCAAGGGCAAAAGATTAGTATGCTCAGATTTGCAGATGATATAGTAGTAGTATTAGCATCTAGAAAGGAGGACCTTGAGATAGCTTTAAATAAAATGGAAGCGGTACTGACAGATCAGTACTGTATGAAAATAAATAAAACTAAAACTAAAATACTGGTATGCAAGGGAAAAAAAGTAGGGAAAGAGTGAATATAAAGATAGGAGACGAAAAATTAGAAGAAGTGGCTGATTTTAGATACCTAGGAAGTCAGATAAGTGAGGATGGAAGGAGTAGTAGGGATATAAAGCAGAGGATAGCGCAGGGTCGTGTCGCCTTTAATAAAAAGAAGTCACTTCTATGCTCGCGAACGGTTAATTTAGAAATTCGAAAAAGGTTGTTAAAGGTGTATGTTTGGAGCACGGCGTTGTACGGGTGCGAAACATGGACAGTGGGAGCGGCGGAAAAGAAAAGGTTAGAAGCGTTCGAAATGTGGTGTTATAGGCGGATGATGAGGATATCGTGGGTAGAAAAGGTTAGAAATGAAGAGGTATTGGAAAGAATAGGAGAACAGAGGACTCTGTGGAAGTCAATAAAAAATAGGCGAGATAGGTTGGTAGGACACCTTCTCAGACATGAAGGTCTAGTCAGAGACATATTAGAGGCAGAAACGGGAGTTAGGAGGGGTAGAGGTAGACCTAGGTTAAATTAGTGTTGGCAAAGAGTTAAGGATGTGGGATGTTATAGTTTTAGGGAAATGCGAAGTTTAGCTCAGGATAAGAAAGAGTGGAGGTACGTGTCCAACCAGTCTTAGGATTGACGACCTTATGATGATGATGACAGATTTAATCGTTATTCTTGTGAAATTCCTTTACGCTGTGTTTTTATTTAAAACAAAGATTTTTAACCATTTGAATACCAAGGCTGGGTATATTAACGTTTGGCCCAATACTGAGGCAGCCATGCATTGGCTAGTCAATACTGGTCTACAGTTCTAACAATCTTCAACTTAACGTTTCGCCAAGTCATATCCAATACTGGACAATAAAGTATTGGTCAAAAAAGTTGCCCAGTTTTGGATTAATTTTGTTTTCGTATAATATTAACTACCCCATCTTGGGTTACTATTTTTCACCAAGTCTTAGTCCAATATTGGTTGCCAATCTCGGACCAGAATTGAACAATTTTGGACCAAGCTTGAACTAAACTCGGTCCCGTGGTGATTTCCTACATGGGAAGACGCTTTTCAATCAAATCTACTAATTAATTTCTTGCAACTACAAAAGATAATTACAAGTGGCTACGAAACAATTAGTACCTACGAATAACGTTTGTGACGACGTGTACATATACCCTTGGATAGCGTAGCGTGTAATTTATGGACAGAAAGGGGGACGACGTATAACGAGTGTAAACAACGGGGAATGAAATATTGCACCCCCGCACATAAACACGAATATAGCAAATTTATTTACCTGGAAACAGACTGCAGTCCCTGATGGTAAACTTGATTTCGATATATATGCGATTGGCGACGCCCCGGTCTATGAACGGCGTCCACAACCAATTGTTTACATTATCATAGGCGACGTCGCACACGACGTACGAACGCCAGTTTATCCCTTTCACAAAGTCCGTAAACGACTCTTCCACCCACTGTAACAAAAAAGAAAAAGGGAAAATTAATTATGTACACAGTTACCCGTATAAAAAAAAATTAATTCTATTCCTTCTTGGCACAGTTTACCCTAAAAGGAAAGGCAGATGCAAGATGTTCCGACAACTACCCTCTCGAAATAAGTGACAATAATTCAACCCCTTTGCTTTCCCCTTCTTGAGTTTCTATAGGTAGGTATCGAATGTAATTGCCTCGAGAACACTCCTTGATCTTTTCCCTCATCTTATCAGCTAATTCGCGATTCTAAAAACACTCGCGTTCCAATTTCGCACAAACGACACCCCTCTACTCTAAGTGGTAGGCACGAGCGGTTAAAGGGGGACGAATCGCGAAATAAGGGCCCCGAGTAAGGTCTCTCGGTGCCATTACCAAAATTTAAAGCCGCCAGCAAAATTCGTTTTGTCACAGCAGTGTAGCTGTTAGACTACGATAACATGAACTTTTTGATAATAAGGGATGCTAAGTAAACCGCACAAAAAGGAACTGCATCACGTGAACCTCTTTCTGCATCTATTTTCTTTTAAGGGCGTCTTTGTTTCATTTTTTTAACTGTAAGAGTAAGTAGCTACATATTATTCCAAATCCGGTTGTAAAACTGAAGGCAACGGTACCAGACTTCAATTAGTAAGATTACAAAATGTTTCCGTATAGCCGTCGGTATATAGGGGGTTGAGAATTTACGTTTAAAGTCAGCGCTCGCTAGCTCGCTCGCTCGCTCGCCACGATGGACCGGGAAATAAAATTAACAGCTCTGGTGTTTTATGGGCCCGCCAGTTTGTTTTAAGAACTTTAACGTCCAGATTTATTCTGGGTACCGAAACGGCTTCTGAAGTTTACAAAACGGATTTTATTAGCTTCGTCTGCAAACGAATAAAAAAAAAAAAACTACCGTCGTGGCACATCTCAATCAATCAAAATGCACAGACTCAAAAAAAAAAAATAACTTTTTTGATGGTACAGTTCTGTGTTGCCGACGTGAAATTATCAGCGGCGCATATCTCCAACACGTCAAGAGGATTTATGTAGACGGTAGTAGAACAAAAGACACAACAAGACGTCTGGTTGAACGTACGTGTCGTTCCAAGTCTATGGTACCTACGTTTTCATCCCCTCATTAAATAAGCGTTTTGATGTGTGCGAATTTGGAGATTCTGTCTGGCACTTGTGTTCCTTCGACTGCCGATAATTTACCGATATTCGGTTGTAGAAGGAAAAATTCAGGATTTATTGAAAAGAAAAAACGATATTGATAGAATAAAATAATTCGAAGTGGTCTGTGTTCTGTCGAAACTGCCAGACTTCGATCTTTTTGGATCTCATCAGCGCGTCGCAGACAGCTCCGACAGAACACAGACCAACTATTACCTGCTGTCTTAACAGCGCGTTTTAAAAAATACCACAAATGGCGCGGTAAACGCCATCTGTAGTACGATGCTACATTTTAGGATTACGTATGCTCCAATAAGGTCCATTTAAATAAATGGATATCTACTTGCTGAAACGAATTTTTTGATACTGATAGAGAATAATACATGAACACATCCAGTCACATAATCCATGTTCTCATAAAAACTTTCCAATTCCCTACCTAAGGCTTCCCTGTTGATAATTCCCCGAATTTTAAAAATACCATCAAGAAAAACTTAAAACAAATATGTTCTATATCTATCTTCAACATAGCTAGATGCATACACCGCAACAAGTGTCATTTATAGGCTAAAATATTCGAAATCTACCCTCTAACATGATATCTTAAGCATATACATTTGTTAGGTTTTGGATAAATGGAAGAATAACGTCGAATGGGATTCTTCGAAGGACTTCTTTTTATTTCCCATCGTCAATGCAAGGAAGTACCACCTCTATCGACCTTTCTAAAAGCGTAAAACCCCTCGGGATTTGACCTGGACTTTCAATCGGTGATAGAGGAAGGCCGGGAGCGTATTTGAAAAGGCGCTCGAAGACGTTAGACCATCTGATGCTTGCGATTCGACCTACTACTACACCTTCATTCCGTCTCTTTGACGTAGCCATTTTAAATATTTAAAGTAGCAGTAGGTAGCAAGCCCTTTCAGGGTGCACAAATTGAGATAAATTTGCTACAGACACCAAAGAAGAAAACCGAGTTAATTTTTGTACTTCGGCGGTTTTGAAATTCCATTTTGTAGACATTTAAATAATGGAAATTTTCATTTTACATCGGGGATTATTATGTAAAAAAAAGCGACTTAGTAGCAGCGGTACAACCGAAAGGGATTAAAGCCGACCCGAGCTTGCAAATTAAACTTCAATGAAACGGAAAACTTTCGAAGACGTCTTCTTGGTCTTGTTGTTTTCCAACCGGGCAAGTCGGGAGTTTAATTAAAACGATACTGTGCGTCTAAGTCATGGCATCCCGTTCAGTTTTTTTTTTTTTTTTGTTTTCTTTCGAGACGCCGTCCGCGATTTTGATAAGATTACACTAAATTTAAACCCAATTAATCATCCTCGCCATCTTCGAGACAAATAATTAAGAAGTTGAACAACTCGAAGAGCCAAGGATGATGATGATTATGATGTAAACAACCCTTCTTATTTACCAAATATTGACAAATTGTTGACCATCTAAAACTTATTAATATTACAAACAGTAGGAGAACAGAGGGCATTAGGGAAATCAATGAGAAATAGGAGAGATAGGTTATTAAGTTAGGGACATATTAGAAGCAGAAACAGAAGAGGTAGATCTAGACAAGAAGTTGCTCGAGTTTTTGAAAAATGATAAGAGACTCAAAATAGGAAGAATGTCTTAGGATGCTGATGATAACGATGACTTTATCAGACATGCCGAATAAGGGTTTCCCTTGTGCATCACTGGTATTTTTAGACAATGAAATTGTAACAAATCACGCATTTCTTTTCCTCTAAAAGGACACAGCGAAAGTACATTTCCTTTTTTATTGCGTTAACGCATTAGTCCCTTCTTTCTTCCTGTACTAACAAATACAACAGCTCAGATGCCATCAGGTCAACAAAACCCTTTTTCTTATATCGTAAAAGAAAAACCTACTCGACTGTAAACACACGTAATGACCGAATGTGTCCCCGGTGCGTGTCTTTCTTTTTTATTATTTCGAGTTAACGACGGTCGAAAGGCATGACAAATAAAGATGGTACTGTAGGGTCGACAGAGCAACTTTAGCGTGTACGAAAAGTAAAAGCCAGAAAGAGACACATAAGGGGATGCCTATGAATTACGTATAATAGGTAAAGGTAATTGGAGAGTGGGGAATCTAGTCGAGCGTTATAGTNGTACGGGACAACCGTTGTTGAAAGAATGTTGGCGCTATCTTTAATAGTTCGCCAGATATGTTCTCCTAAACATTTAATCCTTGATTTCGAAAATAACACTTGGCTAAAACTTTCGACAGCCATAACTCCGAAACGGAACCTCGTAGATGGGCGCTTTTATGCTTGAAGCAGAGCCCAGTATCTCCAGAAAATCTTGATAATACTCCTATAGAGATCGGACCATTCAGTCCGGAGGTAGGGGACATCGTGTGGCCTCAGGAAAACACTAAAACGAACGAGAAGCAAATTGCGCGAATTAGGTCGGCTCTAGCGCGCACCAGGAGTGTCACAATTTAAAACTGCTTCCGTCGAAAACTTGCCGCATTCATTGGGCTTCGAACGAGCTCATTTTGGTACGGATCGGACGTACGTCTGCGGAGCTATGGATTTTTAAGGGGGGAAATCTAGTCTGCGTTATAGTAGATTTATTTTATTTAAATTGGAAAAAAAAAATGTTCCGTTACGTGGAAGAAGAGGAAGGTCATAAACTGACGAAATTTTTGTTACGTAAATTATGAACAATTCCTAAATATCTCAAAATATCTGAACCCCTAAATGAAATCATATTTTTTAAATTACGAAGTTCCAAAACGATTTAAGTGTACACTGTACTTCATTTAATATATATCTACGTATCAATTATATGTGTAAAGCTATTAATTCTTAATGTAGTTTGAGGGTCAAGTAAAAGTACAAGCGTATTATTTACCTAATTAACAAGACTACTGGACATTTGTAAAATTATAACAGCGCACATTAAACGTCAACGATAAGGTCACTGTTACCTACAAGACATACCTACAGCAGTAAACTTCCATCATAAACCTTTGTAAAACGATCCTATTTCTATAAGCGTTTTTTTCCTCATCGAGAAAACTGTTATTGGTTTTGGTTTTTGCGGACAAGAAAGCACACTGAAAAGTGTATACAATAACACCGATCCCAAGAAAAAAGGTTGCTTTTTAATATGAAACTGTATTCTATGACACAATGGGCCCCAAAATGGAGGCAAAGTCCTGAACCGAATGCGTTATTGGTTCTGTGAAACTCGAAAACCAAAATTTTCAAAGCACGTTCTTATTTGTGGTTTTCAAAAAATACCTAAGCGAAGTTAACCTGACAGAAAATATAATAGATATTCTAAGTGAGTGCATTTTGGTCACTTTCGTTGAATACACAATTGGAGAGATCACAATTTCCATAAAACTTTAATTCAAACAAGTATGAATAATAACAGATACAGGGTGTTAAATTTTACATTTTTAAAAGCGGATCTGTCACAATCTGAGAGCTGCTTTAAAATTAAAGTCTGCATGACAAATGGTCTTTAAAGCCCGAGCTGAAATAAAGTTACGCCCCGACTCACTCCGAATCATCCCTTAATTCAATAAGTCGCGCAAGGAAATCTGCTAGACGACACAACGGGGGTAAAGCAAAATCTTTATTATGTATTTGTGAGAATAGTGGGGGAAAACAACACACACACAAGCGAAATCCCTTTCCACATCTCAACAATAAATAAATATAGAGAGAGACCGAAGAGGAAAAATAAAATTCTTAAAATAGTTCTATCTAAATATGTAAATGTATGTAAGATTGAGTTAAATATGTTTTCGATTAAGTGTAGAATGGATACTATTCGAGAGAAGCGAACGAACTCAATCAGACCTGTCACATTGAAGAATGACTCTGTCAGGAAAAGCTAACAAATAGTTCCGATAACGCTCGCAAAATAATTAAGAATGATATGTACATGCACACGCATACGTATATATTTATATACACACAAGTTCCGGAAGATAATGTAGATACACTGATGTACAAAATTTTTGTTAATACAGAAGACGAAGCACAAAAACAAAGTGTGTTGTTGGAAAGAACGGAGTAAAACATCTATTTTATTAACATAGTACTGTGGCGATTACGGGTCCAAATCATTAGGGGTTATAAAGGCCTAATTGTGGCTAGGGAAAATGCAACCCCCCTCGAACCTTTACCATTTTGCCTTACGATGCAATTTGCAAATGATATGGGCATCAGGAGATGGAACTGTTCTGGCAAAATGGTAAAGATTAGGGGGTTGCTTCTTTAAGCGATGCACTGACCACAATTAGGCCCACGGAACCCCCAATGTTATCAAAAATAATCACCATATTAGGAGATTGAACTTTTATCCGTTCGAATGAGTTTCTTATTTTATTATCTCCTCGTTTTGGTGCTTAAAACTGTTCGGTATATTGCATTTTTATCTAATTTATAACCACAGATAAGCGACAGTTGTTAATGCATGAACCCTATTAAATCACCGACTTAGATTTTAAAATGTCCGATATGGAAAGTACTTAAGTTAATAGATCTTGAAATATTTCCAATATATTATAAAACCGAGCCAGAGGGTTAGACAAAAGAAAGTGCTTACGAATACATTACATAACTTGTTAAGTCTCGTGCTGTTCAACTAATCTTCTCTCGAAATTAAAACGTTCTTCTTCCCTTTCAAAAAATTTTATTTTTTTCCTATACACGACGCAACGGGTCAACTGTTGGTGAAAGAATTTTTGCGCTATCTTTAATAGTTCGCCAGATATGTTCTCCTAAACATTTAATCCTCGATTTCGAAAATAACATTTGGCCAAAAGTTCCGACAGCTATAACTCCGAAACGGAACCTCGTAGGTGGGCGCTTTTACTCTCGACGCAGAGCCCAGTATCTCTAGAAAATTTTGATAATCCTCCCCTAGAGATCGGACCCCTCAGTCAGAAAATATGAGCCATCCTGTGGACTCAGGAAAACACTAAAACGTACGATAGGGCAAATTGCGCAAATATGGTCGGCTCTAACGCGGACCAGGAGTGTCACAATTTAAAACTGCTTCCGTCGAAAACTTGCCGCATTCATTGGGCTTCGAACGAGCCCATTCTGGTACGGATCGGACTTACGTCTGCAGAGCTATGGATTTTTAACCGTGGCCATGTTCGCGAGCGCGCAGCTCCTGACTTTGACGTTTCGCGAGCTGTGGCTGGAAAACGGTAGTACCTATCGGAAAAATTCTTTCACAGACGGATGCCCCGACTCAGCGCGAACGTTTTGAGCCATATGCGGTCGCATTCGGTGTTGATGAAAAATTCAAAATTTTCAAAAATTTTTGAATTTTTTTTTCTTCGAAATTAATTTTTTCCTGTACACTTAGGTACGGGCCAACCGCTGGTGAAAGAATTTTTGCGCTATCATTAATAGTTCGCCAGATATGTTCTCCTAAACAATTAATCCTCGATTTCGAAAGTAACACTTGGCTAAAACTTCCGACAGCCATAACTCCGAAACGGAACCTCGTCGGTGGGCGCTTTTACTCTTGACGCAGAGCCCAGTATCTCTAGAAAATTTTGATGGTACTCCCATAGAGATCGGACCACCTAGTCCGAAAATATGAGCCATCCTGTGGACTCAGGAAAACACTAAAACGAACGATAGGGCAAATTGCCTGAATTTGGATTTTTAACCGCGGCCATGTTCGTGAGCGCAATATTTTTAATTTTGACTTTGTGTAAGCCACAGCTGAAAGACGGCAAAAATTATCGGAAAAATTATTTCACATACGGAAAGTATACTTAAGTTAATTGACCTATGAAATATTTCCGATATATTATTAAACTGAACCAGGAGGTTAGTCAAAAGGACGCTGGAAGTCAAAATAAAATAAAAGTAAAGAAGAAGTTTAAAAATCGAGTAAAATCCCAAAGGGAAAATTAAGGGTAAGGAGGCAAATCTTCGACTTTTTAACTCGGAAGAAAGTTATCTGGAAATTGGAAACTTTTTACTTATTCGCCGATCTTGATAAAAGACTAAAAGCCGACTCTTTTCCGCCGTGTTGCCCTTTAATAAAGCCCTTCACGTGAGGCCCTCGCGAGCGAAAACTGAACCTATCAATTCGGAGTTTTCCCCGTGATAAACTGCACATTTCCGACTTCTTGACAGCAACGCGCGACGCGTTTCCAACTTTTTTCCGGCCTTCGTCTCATAATTCAACGTCAATCTTTAATGCCTGCCCCTATCTAAAAGGGTGTGTGAGCAACGAGGGTTGAATTCCGTCCGTATACCTTTCCACCCCGTGAAAAACTAGGTAAGATTACGCGTTATATACTAACCACCGCCCCTTTCAGGGCGATATCTAACACCTCAAGGAAAATTAACCCAAAAAAGCATAACTAATAAGTGTATAATATCAGAGTACGGACTCCACATTTTGAACTTATTCGCACTCATCAGCACGCCAAATGCAGTATTGATAAATCCGAACGGAAGTTATCTCACAAAAGGAATTAAACAAAACCCAGAACCTTTTTCTTGAATTTTGTTATTTGCCGAGTTATTTAGGCAAACGGTAGCAAAAGGGCGTCTTTATCTGCGTATATATGTATAATATAAGATCCAGAAGGCCACGTTGACATAAAAATGTCAGGAGCTCTGGTTCCGGAGTATTCCCCAAACTCATTACAATCCTATCACTTGCGAGAGGATGTAACAGCAGTGCGTGAAATTACAAAATTTAATAACTTCAAACACAAAATTTAATAACTTCAAACTTATTTCAACCAAGTTGTTACCCGATTTTAAAGGCAATTTTCGTAGGATGGGATAATAGCGGCCGTAAACAGTGCCTTCTATACCACGAAATTACACGTAAACTTGTACATCGTGTTTCTCTAAAATATTATTTGTAGTAAATAATATAATAAATGACTCGATAAAGTACGGTACCTTTTCTACCGATTTACCCTTACAACTCCCTGCCCCTGGAGTGTGTATTTCAAACACGTATTCCAGCAGTTAATTTCCCGACAACAAATTACACTTCCATGACACTGCCGATGTTCATGAAAAATCGCTCGTGCACGCGGAGCCTGCAAGAAGCCCGTTTCAGAAAAATTGGGAAGAATCTGTTATTTCGGGGATTTCCCATTTCGTACCAATAAACAAATGAAAAGATGTGGAAATCAGGCTTAGGAATTAAAACAGCGTCTACTAATACACCTAAGTAAAAAGGGTAGAATTAACTTTTGACCCGTTATTAAATAACTCCACGTAGCTGGAAGGAAACAAAAGGAAGAAAAGCTTTTCCTTATTTCACGGGTCAAATGAAAATCGAATTTTCCACGCCGAGTACAATAAGTTAGTTTTAGTTAAAGACATAAATATCACATAAAGAATTTAGTCAAAGTAGAAAACGACCAGGAAAGGGTAAGGAGGACTTAGTTAACCGGTAGAAGGACTTAGGTGTTGTAATCTATCATAAAATATTTATATTTTCCTTCTGCTAGATCCAAAACAAGTAATATTTTTACGCACCCACAAGAAATTTCTAAAGAAAAAAAACTACTACGTACTACTGTAGAAACTAGTCGATGCCGATTGTGAAATCCTTGTTAATTACGGCTTTGGCGAGACAGAGAGTCGTGCTCGGAATAATGTGGAGGACGAGTTGTTAATAAATTTTCATCAGGGACCGAAACGTACGTATCAACCCCATTCCCCCAACCTCCGAAGCCGGAATTTTTGGGCGCAGTTTCGGTGGTACACTGGCAGCGTTGCATCGCTTTGTCCACATAATTAATATTTACCCTACGTTCCACGCAGCTTTTGCGAGCCCCCGCTTAAACCAGCGCAAATTAGCCTCATCTTCTCATACCTATACGTACGAGCACATGGGTAAGCAATTACAAAACCGAATATGTGGGCATAATTTCTAACAAACAGAGCCGAAATTGGAAAACGAAAAATGTACCTTACGCTACAAAAGAGTAATAGGTATATATGACCGTGTGTTTGCTATAATGTGGAGCAATTTGGGTTTGAAGTCCGGTTAGAAGGACCAAAAACCGTCCCTCCTACAGTTGACCACACAAAATTCAAGTGATATCTAAGATATTATTACACTACGTTGGGCAATAATTAGAAGGTAGAAAAAAGTGCCTACTGTAGACGGTTTTGTGGGAATGCTTTTTGTGCCAATTGCACAACTACCGTCGACCTTTTAGCGTAAAGACCGATTAGACGACGATAATAACAACAATAATGCAAAGAACAATATGACCGGTCGTGGAATTAAAATTAAATTAAATTGTCGTTAGTGGCCGAAAACCCGGTCGCTCTCTCGACGACCTTCTTTTATTCTTCTTCGTATTCTTTGTATCATATCAGATCCGTGTGTATACACATGCACCTCCGTCTCAATAAATTACCTGCTTCTTCGAGGAAATTACACCAATTCGCAACGAAGAAAACCTTGGACGTGAAACGGAAGAGGGCTATTAAAATTTATACGAAACAACCACCTTGGTACACACGATCTAATAGAATACGATGTGTACATGAGAACGCATTATAATTGACAATATTTTCGATTGTACGCGGCTCCTCAAAGAAAACAAGACAAATCCTAATTAAATAGAAAAACAGGGCGTGCACAGTGATAACAGACAGTAGAAGCGAACGATCAAATAATGTTGCCGTTGTAAAAGACCTTAATTTATTAGTTGTGCAGCTTCTGCTCGATTATAAAAGACCACACATAACACCTGTGACACCTGGAGTTATTACAGACAACGATGTCGTAGGCGAATACAGACTAAAAATATTTAGAATGCGTGGACGTGGTGATTTGTATGAACAACACACCCCTTTCGAAACGCCGCGCCGCATGGCCACTCTCTCATATTATTAGTACCAAGCTCTCTTCGTCAGAGGTGCATACATACATTACAGATACGAACATTGCCTGTTGTACGACGCAATAATATACATTCCAGAACGTCATGTTTGTAGCTACATTGCGATCATCTCGTTTCGACACACACACACAAAGCCGGTACTGAAATTCGGCTCGAAGGACCAAATCAATCAATTTTACTCGGAACAGCTAAAAACGGCAGATATGGATGCATTTGCGACAGCTATCAGCGTCCATAACGTACAACTTAATAACTTGGCTTTTCGCAACAAAAATAAATTATTTCGCGATCGAGATAATGTCACAGGAGCCGTTTTAACATTCACCTACACGGGTATCGCGGTGTATCTCGGTAGTAATAATAGCCGATCGGAATAATGTCCAAAAGAACAGGTTCTCCGCAACGAGACACAACTGCAATAATAATACAATTTCACTTCGGGCGACATGCCTTATCGGAGTCGTATCAGGCATTAATTGCTATTGCATTTCGCGCTATTTTGTAACGTAAACATTTTATATACATTAGCAATCGGAAAAAATCTACTGGCACATGACAGCTTTTCATTTGTCCCTATTACTGGAACAAACTGATTAAAAGTTCACCTTGATTTGATGGCATAATGTTTACTTGTAGGTAGCTGAAGCCGGTCCTGTCCATTAGAATATTACAAATAGAGAAGTACAAGTCGGACGAAGGAAGCTGGCGAGCGGTCGCGCAGGTACTTGCCCATTTATGACCTATTTGGAGAAGTCACTTGGAACCGATACACAAATAAGCTTTCAGTAGGCGTAAATTATAGTATTAATACAAATAGAGCAGTAGCGTACTAGAAAATAATGTGAAAACATGACTTATCAGAAAGAAAAAATTAACCTATTGCTTTTGTTTTGTAGTTAGTTTTCACATTCACTCTCATCATAGGAATCTCTATCACTGTCACCAACATCAACAATTACTTCTTCAGTTTGTCTGTCTATTACTTGCTCACTGATCCCTATTTTTAAATATTTAATCTACGCCCCTGATAGGAATACTGAAGAATGAGGGCTGCAATCTTTATACCTAAAACTGCTTACTTTTGTCATCGCGCATCCACGCCTTTTTAAAATTTCCACCAGCTTCCAGCGTCAGTCCTGTAGTTCTCTATAAACTTCTCAGCGAATTTTACCATGGAAATAAACTGATTGAAAAGTGCACAAAGTCGGTCCTGACCATTAGAACATTATAAAACTGCATTAATTTTTCAGAATCTAAATGTCAATAAATAACGCCGTACACCATATGCAAACATGTTAGGTGTAAATACGTACTTTTTAACTCAACTTAATGCTCTAGTCCGACAATAAATTATTATTGTTAATTTTATTGCTCACTAAGCCAGAACCGTTATTATCAATTAGTGCACAATACTGGTATTATTTGCATGATATAAAGCGACTGCAATTTTTTTGCAAGGTTATAATCGTCATAAATAAATATCATAATTAGAACGATACATAGTCTATTTATTATCGAGACAGGAAATATGTCCCCAGTATTTTTAGCTGTATCTAAGTATTAAACTGAAGGAAAACTGTAAAGCAATATAGAAAGATCGATAAAATTTATTGATCGGTTTGAGGAAGACCTTACCGACAGGAAGCGCGCCAAATATTTATCTAAAATACAAGACATTCGAACAAATTAACGACCGAATTTCGTTGTAAACGGGCAGCTGTTTAGTTCAACATTTTTCGCTACCATTCCGTTTATTGGACGATAAATATTCAACTCAAAATTTATGGCTTAATTTTAACGTTACACAGCGAAACTGTTACTGTTAAGTAGGAATGTCAAAAGTCTACCTTACGACATGTTAATAAGGGATTAATACCAGATCAGTAACCGCCGATTATACGGTAGCTATGCCAGCGATTTACACTTTAATATTTTTATTACACCTCCGAATACTATTATCGAAATGCTCATCCTTCAATTAAAAAACAAATGACACGAAACTCGGTAGGCAATTGTTTTAGAGCACACCAGGACCGTACCGCATACTTTACCTAGACTTTCCCTTCGGCCGGAAATTGAAACAAAAAGAAAAGTGCCCAGGCAGTTTGCAATCTTGTGTTAATTCTTTTGGTGACGTAAGAGAACAGGTGTGTAACATAACGTCGTGTTACCCATGGGTGCGTTATTAACGTCATTACACTTTTTCTTCGGGTTATACAACGACTCCTCTGGATCCATTAAACGTGTGTCACGAGACAAAAGTAATACGTGGTGCACAAAGGCAGCAAAAGTACAATAATTTAATTCCACAGGCGAAATAGCGCAATGCTTATGTGTGTGGTTAATAATGGTAGCGAAAGTGTACGTACGTGTGGACCCGTGAGTGTACTGACATTTAACCAACAGCTTATTATGTCTAATTTGCTGGTAATTTGCAGACTTTCCTACCATTCATTTCAACAAAAAGCGCGCTTGAAAATGCCTAAAACCCACGGAAAGTCCACTACCATTTGGTCCTTCGAGCCGTTCTCCTCTATTCTTAGAGTGTCATTTTTTTGCTGTTTTTGTTTAAAAAAAAAAGACTAACAAAGCGAAATTCATTTACTTTTCTCGTTCAATTGTCTTGCAAATGTCAATTTGGGTTTATTCAGCTTGCATTACGTCTACCGACTGGAGAACAGTGAGAAAGAGAGAGGGTCCTTTCAAAACAAACGACCTCAGCATTATTTCAGTTTCATCTTCGAATATCCCCAGAGCCGGGGGGGTCCTCCTAAACTCAATTACGTCACGCCATTACGGTCCTGATTTGAATATTCCGACGTCCCTCTGTCTCCTTCCTCACGAAAGCAGAGAAAGACGAGGCTTTTACGTGATATCGAACAAACTGACTTTGACGGTCAAAACAAGACGCGAATTACGACCAGACGCAACGAGGGGACAAGGTAAATTCTTCGGGACCAAAAACATTTGTAGATACGTAATTTATTGAGATCAGTCAACATCGTAGTAGAAACTGATGTGGTTAAATATCAAGGATTTGTTCGGACGAGCCATGACGAATGGACGGGCGCTAAAAGTATACGGGGGGGAGGGGTGTCTGCGGCGCTTCGTAACAGCGGCGTTGCCATGACAACTAATCAGAAATGATTACTGTAGGTGCGTTTCAGTCCCGAAATTGTACGTGATTCGAACATTAAGACGAACGCGAACGCACCAGACAAACGTCCCTTTTCCACCCACCCGGGGGCCACCGCCATTCCCGTTTACGAAATCGAGTTACCGGGGGCCAATACTGAAGCTAAGGGTCGCGCCTGATAGCAGCAGCAGCAGCAGCAAGGGATGCTCCGTACTGTCATCCCCTCGGCTGGCTGACAAGCTTGATAGACTGAAGTGTGCGGACAGCATCTACGGCGCAGTTTGCGGTTAACTATTTACCACAAAACATTTCCACTCCACCTAAAAACGACCCTTAATCCAATTAAAACAGTACGAGAATGTACAGATTTTTTGGTCCTTCGAGCCGCATTAAGTAAATTTCATCCTGAAAATTTAATACAGTTTTTTTTATGAATTCTGTTGTCTTCTTTATTAGCGACGGCTATTTCACCTTCAGACATCTTTAGGCTAATCTAGTATTCACTTCTCTTCAGTTTACGGGATCTCTTTCACCCCTGCACCTGAAAAAGACGCACACTTGCACTGTTTAATACGAAAGCGGATTCTCCGACATTGGCCAATCGATCCGGTGACGCCGAACGTCGTTTACTTATTCCTTGAGCTCCACTCTAATACAGCCGCAAAGGTTGATGAGCCATGCCCAGGTCTGAGTCGAAACTGAATAAAACGAAAAAACGAAAGACGACATCTTGGCTCTATCATCTTCCGGCGTTCTTTTTTTTAATGCTCTGAGGTTCTTGGTCCTTCGAGCCGGACGGATGAAGTCCGAAAGGCAAAAATCCCGACTTTCCAGTGATGCGATGGTCCTTACGGACGGCGGGCGTCCCTGTTATAAATTAAATCGTTCCTAACAAACTTCCGGCGGCGGGTTTTAGGTCCGATATCAAAGTAGATTTAGAGAGAGCTTCCGAGGGCTGAAGAGATGTAAGCGCATTATTATACGGACAAAATTCCCCACGCGCGACACGGGAGGACGCCGGCTGAGGGAATGTAGGGAAGGGTAGATGGGCGACGGTTTTTTTTTGGCTCTGTTCCGTCACGTTCTCTTTTGTTTCTTCCGACTCTCATTCTATACACCACCCTCTCCTTAACCATGGACGCGGCTTTCCGGAAATTTATTACCAAATTAAGATTAAGAATTTCGCGACTTCGAGACTTAAAATATTAATTTGACGCTTCAGTGTCTAACACACTACCTTAAATAATAAATAAACAAACTTTCGGCGCAAAATTCGACGAGACAAAGAACAACCACAATATTCAATTTGTGTAAGCCTAAAATTTTCAATTACAATGTCATGTAAGCACATCTAATGGTGATTAAATACATCATTTGTTAATAAAAGGAAATCAATGGTACAATTTACATACTAATAAATTACAAGCATCATATATATATGAATATATCTGTTGTTTGTTGATGATCCCTTTTCGGATCTGTTTTGACATTTCCAATCGCCATGATGTTCATAATTACTGCGCTACATACTTCTAACGAATCCACTACGATTGGCTATGATCAATGAATATGGGACAGCGTCGATTTTAATTACTACGTACAATCGAAAATAAATTTAGATACGAAACTAATTTTAGGTCACCGCGATAACCAATTGTTTTCTAACATATACACACAAACAGAATTCAAATTTTGTTTTACGGTTCTAACGAAAACATTAATTAGATTTAAATTGCTCGAAGACGAAGCACCAGCAGAACAATTTTAAAATAATTTCTTTGGCTACCATTTTTTGTCTAAATCTTTCGGGAAGGCATTTAAAAACCGCTTAAGATTAGACAACAAAACTTTTACTGAAGTAGCCGCTGAACACTTTTCTTAATCGTTTTAACAATTTAATGACGTATTAGAAGAGAAACAGGCAACTAGTCTAGACCCGAAAAAAAAATGATATCTTGCTGGTAATTGTTTAAAATTAACTCATTCTTTAAGGAAAGAAAATGTTGAACCATCAATTTGTAATTTTGAGTAAGAAAAACAACTCGGTAGGTTTAATGTGTACTATAGACGATCATTTTGGTACATCAGGCGTTGGAAGCTCTGCTTATCGAATATATTCGAGTGTGTCAGCGTCAGAAGTCGATAAGTTTCTTTCACAATGGGTAATTAAGGGATCTAACAGCATAACGACTGACCTAAGGAGGTGCTAATGGACATCTGAATCCATTTATTTATCTTTGTACCCACTTATACAACAATGAAGATATGAAACGTGAAATGGACCAGCGCATAAGGCCATTGTTCCATTCAATTTATACGCGTGGGCTCTGCTGACTGGACCTGACAATTATATGGCAGTTTTGTTTAAACGAATCCATTGTTATTAGAAAACGACTATTATGAAGTTATGATACCCATTTAGAAAATAATTAATTTAAATCAAGCCATTGCCAGTTTATTACTATTTATCGCTGTTTGTCGTAACTCAGTAGGTCCTACATGAAGGGCGATAATCCAACGTAAATAAATCGAGAAATCTTTTCTGCGACATCATTTTATCGCTTATCAACTGTTAAAACAATTAACTTGTACCTAACCCGTTGACAAACGAACAATTTCAATCGTAAGAGGCAGCAATAACGAAATCAAATTTAGTTGTAAAGAAAAAAAAAACAAAACACTGTTGTCGCTGCGATTATTATGTAACAAGAGGCTTAAAGTAGAAGCAAAAAACGAATAAAAGTTTAGCGAGTGAGAGAACAGCGATTGCTTCTAATTAAAGGAATGATGTTAGGCCAATTTGTGTACTCTTTTATATTCTTTGTTAGCGAATTAGGTAGCTAACGGCATTGCGTTTCACTCACTGTATAGCGTCAAACATCTGACGATAGGAAGCTGCGGCAAAAAAAAAATAAAAAAGAAACAACAACTAAATAGAAAGACAAAATAACATTTGTTTTGGATAAATTTTTTTTCAACAGCACCCTGTAAGCAGTAGCTACAAGAACAATTCCGGGATGAGTTTCAAAATTTATTATTTTCCTTCCAATGCAAGTTTATAAGATCGCGGCGACACACGCGTTTACATAGATGAATGTATTTCAGTTAAATAATTATCTAACGGTGACCAGGATAATCTCGGAGATACTGGCAAACATGGAGCGTGTTTTGGTTTTTTCTAATCGTTAGCGAATGTTAGTTAATTAAACCTGTTAGGGATATGTGTGTGTGAGAGAGCGAATCAGTCAATAATCGTACAGTATACACACATATTATAACATTAATCGCTTTACACACGGATGGACGTTCAGAGGCCTAACACATGGGATTAAAATTTTCGCAGTTATCTTTTTCGAGAGTATGCAAACTGCACCAGCGTCTATACGTAGTAAGATTGATAAAAACGATTGAAAAACGCACGATCTAGTGCAGTTTACCTACCATTAAAAGGAATCTGACAGATAATTAAAATGTTCATTTGCATCTCGCTGCCCCACCTGTCCCATAAACAGATTTGTTTTCTCTTTTAGTTGGATAAGCAGTTATCAGGAAGTCCAAAGCGATCAAACGAACCAAGCACTGCATAAAAGAATTCAATCGATTCTTTAAGGCATACCTGTACATTTGCCACGAAAGTTCATGGTACCAATGTAGGGAATTATGATAAAAGTGTTAATTAGAACTATAATCGTCGTCATATCTTTCGCTGACGTTAGGTAATAAAATGGGGTTGATGGGGTGGATAATCGTCTAATAATTATTAATGAAATAATGTTTATCCAAATATTTTAAGGAAAATTTGACACAAGCGCGGAAAACGTATCACGTACCACTCAAAGAACTGATTAACACAAATCCTATCGGTAAAGAAAAATAAATTGAACACTGAAGTCCCTGCATATTATAATAAATTAATTACCGATTGTGATTTTACAAGACTTGCGATAAGCAGTACGTATTATTTGATAACGAATTAACAGGAATGCAATGTTTATAAAACAAGTACACGATGATAATAATTAGTAACATTATCTACATCAAAATGCAGGTGTCTATTTGTTATGCATGTATATGTTATGTATCGGAGTAGTAAGTGGAAAAGATAATGGAGACAGTTGTGGGTCTATGGAAATTGTGGTAATACTGTCTCCTACGCCAAAACATCAGGGAAATTGCGGAAATTGATTTCTAGCCACAAATACGAAGAATTATAAAAAGTCAAGTCAAGTGAGGGTAAATACTACAAGTCGTCAAACTAAGTGAATTCTTATTAAAGTT
This sequence comes from Agrilus planipennis, assembly GCF_000699045.2. Taxonomy (NCBI): domain Eukaryota; kingdom Metazoa; phylum Arthropoda; class Insecta; order Coleoptera; family Buprestidae; genus Agrilus; species Agrilus planipennis. Next base: position 296,554 of record NW_020438904.1, on the reverse strand, counting down.
TTCCTTACAAAAGAAAACCGAAATACATTGCATCCCTGTTCGACCATAAACAGAAATATAGGTAAAGGTCTAGATTATCCCCCCACCCCCGAAGAGGGTGGGGGCAGGAGGGATTGAAAGAGGAGGTCTGCCCTACCGCTGTACCATAAAAACTTTGCGGCGGTCTCACCCCCATGAAAAGTTATGGGACCTCAAAATTTATTATTTGTTGATTTTCGTATGCTTGTAGGTATGTATCTAAATGTAATTTGTATATTAATTTTCAAAGAATATTCGAAAAACAAAACAATCGAAACTACATCCAAACAATCCATAATTTACATGAAAAATTATTTAAATATTATTATTATCAATATTATAAATGTTGGATAATTAGTAATAATAAGTAATCTATTAAATTTTATTAGACTTTATAGTGTTGGAAAATTGGAAAATTACAGAACTTTGCAATCCCATAACTTTTTATAGGGGTGTGACCGCCGCGAACTTTTTATGGTGGTTTACTCAGGAAGACCTCCTCTTTCA
>NW_020438904.1:288363-295327 GCF_000699045.2 Agrilus planipennis | reverse complement strand
GGAATCTCTATCACTGTCACCAACATCAACAATTAGTTCTTCTGTTTGTCTGTCTATTACTTGCTCACTGATCCCTATTTTTAAATATTTAATCTACGCCCCTGATAGGAATACTGAAGAATGAGGGCTGCAATCTTTATACCTAAAACTGCTTACTTTTGTCATCGCGCATCCACGCCTTTTTAAAATTTCCACCAGCTTCCAGCGTCAGTCCTGTAGTTCTCTATAAACTTCTCAGCGAATTTTACCATGGAAATAAACTGATTGAAAAGTGCACAAAGTCGGTCCTGACCATTAGAACATTATAAAACTGCATTAATTTTTCAGAATCTAAATGTCAATAAATAACGCCGTACACCATATGCAAACATGTTAGGTGTAAATACGTACTTTTTAACTCAACTTAATGCTCTAGTCCGACAATAAATTATTATTGTTAATTTTATTGCTCACTAAGCCAGAACCGTTATTATCAATTAGTGCACAATACTGGTATTATTTGCATGATATAAAGCGACTGCAATTTTTTTGCAAGGTTATAATCGTCATAAATAAATATCATAATTAGAACGATACATAGTCTATTTATTATCGAGACAGGAAATATGTCCCCAGTATTTTTAGCTGTATCTAAGTATTAAACTGAAGGAAAACTGTAAAGCAATATAGAAAGATCGATAAAATTTATTGATCGGTTTGAGGAAGACCTTACCGACAGGAAGCGCGCCAAATATTTATCTAAAATACAAGACATTCGAACAAATTAACGACCGAATTTCGTTGTAAACGGGCAGCTGTTTAGTTCAACATTTTTCGCTACCATTCCGTTTATTGGACGATAAATATTCAATTCAAAATTTATGGCTTAATTTTAACGTTACACAGCGAAACTGTTACTGTTAAGTAGGAATGTCAAAAGTCTACCTTACGACATGTTAATAAGGGATTAATACCAGATCAGTAACCGCCGATTATACGGTAGCTATGCCAGCGATTTACACTTTAATATTTTTATTACACCTCCGAATACTATTATCGAAATGCTCATCCTTCAATTAAAAAACAAATGACACGAAACTCGGTAGGCAATTGTTTTAGAGCACACCAGGACCGTACCGCATACTTTACCTAGACTTTCCCTTCGGCCGGAAATTGAAACAAAAAGAAAAGTGCCCAGGCAGTTTGCAATCTTGTGTTAATTCTTTTGGTGACGTAAGAGAACAGGTGTGTAACATAACGTCGTGTTACCCATGGGTGCGTTATTAACGTCATTACACTTTTTCTTCGGGTTATACAACGACTCCTCTGGATCCATTAAACGTGTGTCACGAGACAAAAGTAATACGTGGTGCACAAAGGCAGCAAAAGTACAATAATTTAATTCCACAGGCGAAATAGCGCAATGCTTATGTGTGTGGTTAATAATGGTAGCGAAAGTGTACGTACGTGTGGACCCGTGAGTGTACTGACATTTAACCAACAGCTTATTATGTCTAATTTGCTGGTAATTTGCAGACTTTCCTACCATTCATTTCAACAAAAAGCGCGCTTGAAAATGCCTAAAACCCACGGAAAGTCCACTACCATTTGGTCCTTCGAGCCGTTCTCCTCTATTCTTAGAGTGTCATTTTTTTGCTGTTTTTGTTTAAAAAAAAAAGACTAACAAAGCGAAATTCATTTACTTTTCTCGTTCAATTGTCTTGCAAATGTCAATTTGGGTTTATTCAGCTTGCATTACGTCTACCGACTGGAGAACAGTGAGAAAGAGAGAGGGTCCTTTCAAAACAAACGACCTCAGCATTATTTCAGTTTCATCTTCGAATATCCCCAGAGCCGGGGGGGTCCTCCTAAACTCAATTACGTCACGCCATTACGGTCCTGATTTGAATATTCCGACGTCCCTCTGTCTCCTTCCTCACGAAAGCAGAGAAAGACGAGGCTTTTACGTGATATCGAACAAACTGACTTTGACGGTCAAAACAAGACGCGAATTACGACCAGACGCAACGAGGGGACAAGGTAAATTCTTCGGGACCAAAAACATTTGTAGATACGTAATTTATTGAGATCAGTCAACATCGTAGTAGAAACTGATGTGGTTAAATATCAAGGATTTGTTCGGACGAGCCATGACGAATGGACGGGCGCTAAAAGTATACGGGGGGGAGGGGTGTCTGCGGCGCTTCGTAACAGCGGCGTTGCCATGACAACTAATCAGAAATGATTACTGTAGGTGCGTTTCAGTCCCGAAATTGTACGTGATTCGAACATTAAGACGAACGCGAACGCACCAGACAAACGTCCCTTTTCCACCCACCCGGGGGCCACCGCCATTCCCGTTTACGAAATCGAGTTACCGGGGGCCAATACTGAAGCTAAGGGTCGCGCCTGATAGCAGCAGCAGCAGCAGCAAGGGATGCTCCGTACTGTCATCCCCTCGGCTGGCTGACAAGCTTGATAGACTGAAGTGTGCGGACAGCATCTACGGCGCAGTTTGCGGTTAACTATTTACCACAAAACATTTCCACTCCACCTAAAAACGACCCTTAATCCAATTAAAACAGTACGAGAATGTACAGATTTTTTGGTCCTTCGAGCCGCATTAAGTAAATTTCATCCTGAAAATTTAATACAGTTTTTTTTATGAATTCTGTTGTCTTCTTTATTAGCGACGGCTATTTCACCTTCAGACATCTTTAGGCTAATCTAGTATTCACTTCTCTTCAGTTTACGGGATCTCTTTCACCCCTGCACCTGAAAAAGACGCACACTTGCACTGTTTAATACGAAAGCGGATTCTCCGACATTGGCCAATCGATCCGGTGACGCCGAACGTCGTTTACTTATTCCTTGAGCTCCACTCTAATACAGCCGCAAAGGTTGATGAGCCATGCCCAGGTCTGAGTCGAAACTGAATAAAACGAAAAAACGAAAGACGACATCTTGGCTCTATCATCTTCCGGCGTTCTTTTTTTTAATGCTCTGAGGTTCTTGGTCCTTCGAGCCGGACGGATGAAGTCCGAAAGGCAAAAATCCCGACTTTCCAGTGATGCGATGGTCCTTACGGACGGCGGGCGTCCCTGTTATAAATTAAATCGTTCCTAACAAACTTCCGGCGGCGGGTTTTAGGTCCGATATCAAAGTAGATTTAGAGAGAGCTTCCGAGGGCTGAAGAGATGTAAGCGCATTATTATACGGACAAAATTCCCCACGCGCGACACGGGAGGACGCCGGCTGAGGGAATGTAGGGAAGGGTAGATGGGCGACGGTTTTTTTTTGGCTCTGTTCCGTCACGTTCTCTTTTGTTTCTTCCGACTCTCATTCTATACACCACCCTCTCCTTAACCATGGACGCGGCTTTCCGGAAATTTATTACCAAATTAAGATTAAGAATTTCGCGACTTCGAGACTTAAAATATTAATTTGACGCTTCAGTGTCTAACACACTACCTTAAATAATAAATAAACAAACTTTCGGCGCAAAATTCGACGAGACAAAGAACAACCACAATATTCAATTTGTGTAAGCCTAAAATTTTCAATTACAATGTCATGTAAGCACATCTAATGGTGATTAAATACATCATTTGTTAATAAAAGGAAATCAATGGTACAATTTACATACTAATAAATTACAAGCATCATATATATATGAATATATCTGTTGTTTGTTGATGATCCCTTTTCGGATCTGTTTTGACATTTCCAATCGCCATGATGTTCATAATTACTGCGCTACATACTTCTAACGAATCCACTACGATTGGCTATGATCAATGAATATGGGACAGCGTCGATTTTAATTACTACGTACAATCGAAAATAAATTTAGATACGAAACTAATTTTAGGTCACCGCGATAACCAATTGTTTTCTAACATATACACACAAACAGAATTCAAATTTTGTTTTACGGTTCTAACGAAAACATTAATTAGATTTAAATTGCTCGAAGACGAAGCACCAGCAGAACAATTTTAAAATAATTTCTTTGGCTACCATTTTTTGTCTAAATCTTTCGGGAAGGCATTTAAAAACCGCTTAAGATTAGACAACAAAACTTTTACTGAAGTAGCCGCTGAACACTTTTCTTAATCGTTTTAACAATTTAATGACGTATTAGAAGAGAAACAGGCAACTAGTCTAGACCCGAAAAAAAAATGATATCTTGCTGGTAATTGTTTAAAATTAACTCATTCTTTAAGGAAAGAAAATGTTGAACCATCAATTTGTAATTTTGAGTAAGAAAAACAACTCGGTAGGTTTAATGTGTACTATAGACGATCATTTTGGTACATCAGGCGTTGGAAGCTCTGCTTATCGAATATATTCGAGTGTGTCAGCGTCAGAAGTCGATAAGTTTCTTTCACAATGGGTAATTAAGGGATCTAACAGCATAACGACTGACCTAAGGAGGTGCTAATGGACATCTGAATCCATTTATTTATCTTTGTACCCACTTATACAACAATGAAGATATGAAACGTGAAATGGACCAGCGCATAAGGCCATTGTTCCATTCAATTTATACGCGTGGGCTCTGCTGACTGGACCTGACAATTATATGGCAGTTTTGTTTAAACGAATCCATTGTTATTAGAAAACGACTATTATGAAGTTATGATACCCATTTAGAAAATAATTAATTTAAATCAAGCCATTGCCAGTTTATTACTATTTATCGCTGTTTGTCGTAACTCAGTAGGTCCTACATGAAGGGCGATAATCCAACGTAAATAAATCGAGAAATCTTTTCTGCGACATCATTTTATCGCTTATCAACTGTTAAAACAATTAACTTGTACCTAACCCGTTGACAAACGAACAATTTCAATCGTAAGAGGCAGCAATAACGAAATCAAATTTAGTTGTAAAGAAAAAAAAAACAAAACACTGTTGTCGCTGCGATTATTATGTAACAAGAGGCTTAAAGTAGAAGCAAAAAACGAATAAAAGTTTAGCGAGTGAGAGAACAGCGATTGCTTCTAATTAAAGGAATGATGTTAGGCCAATTTGTGTACTCTTTTATATTCTTTGTTAGCGAATTAGGTAGCTAACGGCATTGCGTTTCACTCACTGTATAGCGTCAAACATCTGACGATAGGAAGCTGCGGCAAAAAAAAAATAAAAAAGAAACAACAACTAAATAGAAAGACAAAATAACATTTGTTTTGGATAAATTTTTTTTCAACAGCACCCTGTAAGCAGTAGCTACAAGAACAATTCCGGGATGAGTTTCAAAATTTATTATTTTCCTTCCAATGCAAGTTTATAAGATCGCGGCGACACACGCGTTTACATAGATGAATGTATTTCAGTTAAATAATTATCTAACGGTGACCAGGATAATCTCGGAGATACTGGCAAACATGGAGCGTGTTTTGGTTTTTTCTAATCGTTAGCGAATGTTAGTTAATTAAACCTGTTAGGGATATGTGTGTGTGAGAGAGCGAATCAGTCAATAATCGTACAGTATACACACATATTATAACATTAATCGCTTTACACACGGATGGACGTTCAGAGGCCTAACACATGGGATTAAAATTTTCGCAGTTATCTTTTTCGAGAGTATGCAAACTGCACCAGCGTCTATACGTAGTAAGATTGATAAAAACGATTGAAAAACGCACGATCTAGTGCAGTTTACCTACCATTAAAAGGAATCTGACAGATAATTAAAATGTTCATTTGCATCTCGCTGCCCCACCTGTCCCATAAACAGATTTGTTTTCTCTTTTAGTTGGATAAGCAGTTATCAGGAAGTCCAAAGCGATCAAACGAACCAAGCACTGCATAAAAGAATTCAATCGATTCTTTAAGGCATACCTGTACATTTGCCACGAAAGTTCATGGTACCAATGTAGGGAATTATGATAAAAGTGTTAATTAGAACTATAATCGTCGTCATATCTTTCGCTGACGTTAGGTAATAAAATGGGGTTGATGGGGTGGATAATCGTCTAATAATTATTAATGAAATAATGTTTATCCAAATATTTTAAGGAAAATTTGACACAAGCGCGGAAAACGTATCACGTACCACTCAAAGAACTGATTAACACAAATCCTATCGGTAAAGAAAAATAAATTGAACACTGAAGTCCCTGCATATTATAATAAATTAATTACCGATTGTGATTTTACAAGACTTGCGATAAGCAGTACGTATTATTTGATAACGAATTAACAGGAATGCAATGTTTATAAAACAAGTACACGATGATAATAATTAGTAACATTATCTACATCAAAATGCAGGTGTCTATTTGTTATGCATGTATATGTTATGTATCGGAGTAGTAAGTGGAAAAGATAATGGAGACAGTTGTGGGTCTATGGAAATTGTGGTAATACTGTCTCCTACGCCAAAACATCAGGGAAATTGCGGAAATTGATTTCTAGCCACAAATACGAAGAATTATAAAAAGTCAAGTCAAGTGAGGGTAAATACTACAAGTCGTCAAACTAAGTGAATTCTTATTAAAGTTTTCCTTACAAAAGAAAACCGAAATACATTGCATCCCTGTTCGACCATAAACAGAAATATAGGTAAAGGTCTAGATTATCCCCCCACCCCCGAAGAGGGTGGGGGCAGGAGGGATTGAAAGAGGAGGTCTGCCCTACCGCTGTACCATAAAAACTTTGCGGCGGTCTCACCCCCATGAAAAGTTATGGGACCTCAAAATTTATTATTTGTTGATTTTCGTATGCTTGTAGGTATGTATCTAAATGTAATTTGTATATTAATTTTCAAAGAATATTCGAAAAACAATCAATAATTTATATAAAAAATTATTTAAATATTTGTATCTCACTACAAAGAAATTGAGAAATGTAGATATCGAGTTTATGACACAACTAAAAAAAAATTGTTTTAATTGGTTTTTTTGACTCTTTATTAATTATCAATATTTATAAATGTTGGATAATTAGTAATAATAAGTAATCTATTAAATTTTAT
>NW_020438904.1:285704-287729 GCF_000699045.2 Agrilus planipennis | reverse complement strand
ATTAAGTTGTAACTTTTTAACTGATATTTGGTAATAACTACGTGATAGTTTTACGTACTTGTTGTTGTCACTTGTACGCTTAGATTTTCAATATGTACAATAAAATATATAATAAAAGAGATTTCACTATATTTTTAAACTTTTAATAACTTCGTATTGTTTATAAGTACAGTATAGAACAAAAAAACTGGAGTCAGGAGATTGAAGCAAATTTATATTAAATGTGCTCGAAGATAGAAAAAAGACCGCTATAAAGTTTATATGGAACAGTAAACAAGAATTAAAAAGGAAGAAATGGGCCTGGCTCGTATTGGTGGTGAAAAACTTCATTAGGGCTAAATTAATTGTCAAGGGTTTACTATCAACAAAACGGCGGCAGTGTGGTGGCATTTTACAATTTTTTTAGAAATATAAAACCAATAAAGAACTCCACGCATTGCACATTTTGTTTTATGATAACAGACGTCATTTTTAAGGCAGTGTAAAAGAGCAAATAGCAAACGGGCAATTAAAGAAAACTGATAAAACAGGTACGTGTTTGCTACGGAATATGTAATTACTATTTCGTGGTGTTTTCAAATAATATTCTAGATGTAAAGATATTCTAATATCTGTACTCTCACGTAAAGTAAATTGTCCCACGATCTGTTTTGTGGGCAAGGTACATATACATCTACGTTTTTGAAAGGAAAATGGACTTGGGTCGGCTGTAGTGACACTTAGAGAAATTGGTTTTTGAATCATCCTGTTGAAAAGTCTAAAAAATCTTAAGTTTTTGATTTACTTAATGTAGCTAGGTACCATTCTACGAAATAAATTTTCCAATTTTAGTCAGGACGACATTATTGACGTCAAACAGGGTTCAAAGAATTTCAGTATTACACACGATACATAAACTGGAATATAATTCATTTTATGGATCACATTTATCTTTTCAGGGAGTAATTATTACTAGATATTATGAAGTTTTACTGTTAGTCTACTTATATTTCTCGTTAACTTTGAAGGACGATTTCTCAGTTGGCGATTGATGAATGAATTGCTTATGCGTTTTTATTACTGTACTAACATTCTGTAGATATTGCATACATGCACTTACGGTATGAGTAATTACCATATCTAACGTTCATAAGCAGAGTAATTAAATATTTTTCTTATTCCAACCTGAAACATTTCTTTCATTTATTCTATTTATTTACTAATCACTTTACTCTCCTGAAAGGTCTCAGTTTCAACAGAAATTATTTTTTACGCCCCAGTCCGTCACCTTTTGTTTGATTTACGTAAATTGGCGTCGTTTGTAATTCATTTAATTGGAAAACCGCCGCCCGAATGAAATTTTGGCTCAAAAGATTCGAAAGACAAAAAGGGCCGCAGGATTAAGACACGAGGGGTTGGTCGGTTGTGCACCTTGTTGAAGAAGGGATTTATTAAAACTGTGCCCTAAGCTGTCTCTCCTCTCCACATTCATCCACCTCCCTTTGCAGTCGGAATTTAGATTTTCGCTACTGGCTTGCCAGGAAAATAAAAACTCGAAATTAATTTCGTTAATACAGCGAGCGAGAGCAACGACTTCTTTTTACGATTAGATGGAAGCGGTCGCTTTTAATAAGGTTTCAGTAACAAGATATGCTTCTGGCTCATGAATTAAATTTAACTTAAATAGTCAAAGAAAAGATTAACTTCAGTATCCGCCAGCCACTGTCAAATAGGGTTAGAAATAGCGCAGTCAGAAATATTTAAAATGTTTGAGCTTGAGTTTGGCCCAAACTTTCTGTTTATAATTTTCTTTGGAGCTAAAAATGTCATCTAGGAACATCAATTTTTTAAAGTCAATATGTTTTAGCCATGTATAGGGTTGTTCGGAAAGTCATTTCGTTTTTTTTTGTGGAAATGAAAGACAGTTTTCGTATAATAAACAAATACTTTATTAAATTATATATTGACCGTTCTGGTCCAACACCTTTTGCCATCTTTCTGGTAGTAGCATAATTCCACGCTCATAAAATTTTTGGTCTTTGCTGG
>NW_020438904.1:278585-285655 GCF_000699045.2 Agrilus planipennis | reverse complement strand
GACAGTAGCGTACTAGAAAATAATGTAAAAACATGACTTATCAAAAAGAAAAAATTAACCTATTGCTTTTGTTTTATAGTTAGTTTTCACATTCACTGTCATCATGGGAATCTCTATCACTGTCACCAACATTAACAATTAGTTCTTCTGTTTGTCTGTCTATTACTTGCTCACTGATCCCTATTTTTAAATATTTAATCTACGCCCCTGATAGGAATACTGAAGAATGAGGGCTGCAATCTTTATACCTAAAACTGCTTACTTTTGTCATCGCGCATCCACGCCTTTTTAAAATTTCCACCAGCTTCCAGCGTCAGTCCTGTAGTTCTCTATAAACTTCTCAGCGAATTTTACCATGGAAATAAACTGATTGAAAAGTGCACAAAGTCGGTCCTGACCATTAGAACATTATAAAACTGCATTAATTTTTCAGAATCTAAATGTCAATAAATAACGCCGTACACCATATGCAAACATGTTAGGTGTAAATACGTACTTTTTAACTCAACTTAATGCTCTAGTCCGACAATAAATTATTATTGTTAATTTTATTGCTCACTAAGCCAGAACCGTTATTATCAATTAGTGCACAATACTGGTATTATTTGCATGATATAAAGCGACTGCAATTTTTTTGCAAGGTTATAATCGTCATAAATAAATATCATAATTAGAACGATACATAGTCTATTTATTATCGAGACAGGAAATATGTCCCCAGTATTTTTAGCTGTATCTAAGTATTAAACTGAAGGAAAACTGTAAAGCAATATAGAAAGATCGATAAAATTTATTGATCGGTTTGAGGAAGACCTTACCGACAGGAAGCGCGCCAAATATTTATCTAAAATACAAGACATTCGAACAAATTAACGACCGAATTTCGTTGTAAACGGGCAGCTGTTTAGTTCAACATTTTTCGCTACCATTCCGTTTATTGGACGATAAATATTCAACTCAAAATTTATGGCTTAATTTTAACGTTACACAGCGAAACTGTTACTGTTAAGTAGGAATGTCAAAAGTCTACCTTACGACATGTTAATAAGGGATTAATACCAGATCAGTAACCGCCGATTATACGGTAGCTATGCCAGCGATTTACACTTTAATATTTTTATTACACCTCCGAATACTATTATCGAAATGCTCATCCTTCAATTAAAAAACAAATGACACGAAACTCGGTAGGCAATTGTTTTAGAGCACACCAGGACCGTACCGCATACTTTACCTAGACTTTCCCTTCGGCCGGAAATTGAAACAAAAAGAAAAGTGCCCAGGCAGTTTGCAATCTTGTGTTAATTCTTTTGGTGACGTAAGAGAACAGGTGTGTAACATAACGTCGTGTTACCCATGGGTGCGTTATTAACGTCATTACACTTTTTCTTCGGGTTATACAACGACTCCTCTGGATCCATTAAACGTGTGTCACGAGACAAAAGTAATACGTGGTGCACAAAGGCAGCAAAAGTACAATAATTTAATTCCACAGGCGAAATAGCGCAATGCTTATGTGTGTGGTTAATAATGGTAGCGAAAGTGTACGTACGTGTGGACCCGTGAGTGTACTGACATTTAACCAACAGCTTATTATGTCTAATTTGCTGGTAATTTGCAGACTTTCCTACCATTCATTTCAACAAAAAGCGCGCTTGAAAATGCCTAAAACCCACGGAAAGTCCACTACCATTTGGTCCTTCGAGCCGTTCTCCTCTATTCTTAGAGTGTCATTTTTTTGCTGTTTTTGTTTAAAAAAAAAAGACTAACAAAGCGAAATTCATTTACTTTTCTCGTTCAATTGTCTTGCAAATGTCAATTTGGGTTTATTCAGCTTGCATTACGTCTACCGACTGGAGAACAGTGAGAAAGAGAGAGGGTCCTTTCAAAACAAACGACCTCAGCATTATTTCAGTTTCATCTTCGAATATCCCCAGAGCCGGGGGGGTCCTCCTAAACTCAATTACGTCACGCCATTACGGTCCTGATTTGAATATTCCGACGTCCCTCTGTCTCCTTCCTCACGAAAGCAGAGAAAGACGAGGCTTTTACGTGATATCGAACAAACTGACTTTGACGGTCAAAACAAGACGCGAATTACGACCAGACGCAACGAGGGGACAAGGTAAATTCTTCGGGACCAAAAACATTTGTAGATACGTAATTTATTGAGATCAGTCAACATCGTAGTAGAAACTGATGTGGTTAAATATCAAGGATTTGTTCGGACGAGCCATGACGAATGGACGGGCGCTAAAAGTATACGGGGGGGAGGGGTGTCTGCGGCGCTTCGTAACAGCGGCGTTGCCATGACAACTAATCAGAAATGATTACTGTAGGTGCGTTTCAGTCCCGAAATTGTACGTGATTCGAACATTAAGACGAACGCGAACGCACCAGACAAACGTCCCTTTTCCACCCACCCGGGGGCCACCGCCATTCCCGTTTACGAAATCGAGTTACCGGGGGCCAATACTGAAGCTAAGGGTCGCGCCTGATAGCAGCAGCAGCAGCAGCAAGGGATGCTCCGTACTGTCATCCCCTCGGCTGGCTGACAAGCTTGATAGACTGAAGTGTGCGGACAGCATCTACGGCGCAGTTTGCGGTTAACTATTTACCACAAAACATTTCCACTCCACCTAAAAACGACCCTTAATCCAATTAAAACAGTACGAGAATGTACAGATTTTTTGGTCCTTCGAGCCGCATTAAGTAAATTTCATCCTGAAAATTTAATACAGTTTTTTTTATGAATTCTGTTGTCTTCTTTATTAGCGACGGCTATTTCACCTTCAGACATCTTTAGGCTAATCTAGTATTCACTTCTCTTCAGTTTACGGGATCTCTTTCACCCCTGCACCTGAAAAAGACGCACACTTGCACTGTTTAATACGAAAGCGGATTCTCCGACATTGGCCAATCGATCCGGTGACGCCGAACGTCGTTTACTTATTCCTTGAGCTCCACTCTAATACAGCCGCAAAGGTTGATGAGCCATGCCCAGGTCTGAGTCGAAACTGAATAAAACGAAAAAACGAAAGACGACATCTTGGCTCTATCATCTTCCGGCGTTCTTTTTTTTAATGCTCTGAGGTTCTTGGTCCTTCGAGCCGGACGGATGAAGTCCGAAAGGCAAAAATCCCGACTTTCCAGTGATGCGATGGTCCTTACGGACGGCGGGCGTCCCTGTTATAAATTAAATCGTTCCTAACAAACTTCCGGCGGCGGGTTTTAGGTCCGATATCAAAGTAGATTTAGAGAGAGCTTCCGAGGGCTGAAGAGATGTAAGCGCATTATTATACGGACAAAATTCCCCACGCGCGACACGGGAGGACGCCGGCTGAGGGAATGTAGGGAAGGGTAGATGGGCGACGGTTTTTTTTTGGCTCTGTTCCGTCACGTTCTCTTTTGTTTCTTCCGACTCTCATTCTATACACCACCCTCTCCTTAACCATGGACGCGGCTTTCCGGAAATTTATTACCAAATTAAGATTAAGAATTTCGCGACTTCGAGACTTAAAATATTAATTTGACGCTTCAGTGTCTAACACACTACCTTAAATAATAAATAAACAAACTTTCGGCGCAAAATTCGACGAGACAAAGAACAACCACAATATTCAATTTGTGTAAGCCTAAAATTTTCAATTACAATGTCATGTAAGCACATCTAATGGTGATTAAATACATCATTTGTTAATAAAAGGAAATCAATGGTACAATTTACATACTAATAAATTACAAGCATCATATATATATGAATATATCTGTTGTTTGTTGATGATCCCTTTTCGGATCTGTTTTGACATTTCCAATCGCCATGATGTTCATAATTACTGCGCTACATACTTCTAACGAATCCACTACGATTGGCTATGATCAATGAATATGGGACAGCGTCGATTTTAATTACTACGTACAATCGAAAATAAATTTAGATACGAAACTAATTTTAGGTCACCGCGATAACCAATTGTTTTCTAACATATACACACAAACAGAATTCAAATTTTGTTTTACGGTTCTAACGAAAACATTAATTAGATTTAAATTGCTCGAAGACGAAGCACCAGCAGAACAATTTTAAAATAATTTCTTTGGCTACCATTTTTTGTCTAAATCTTTCGGGAAGGCATTTAAAAACCGCTTAAGATTAGACAACAAAACTTTTACTGAAGTAGCCGCTGAACACTTTTCTTAATCGTTTTAACAATTTAATGACGTATTAGAAGAGAAACAGGCAACTAGTCTAGACCCGAAAAAAAAATGATATCTTGCTGGTAATTGTTTAAAATTAACTCATTCTTTAAGGAAAGAAAATGTTGAACCATCAATTTGTAATTTTGAGTAAGAAAAACAACTCGGTAGGTTTAATGTGTACTATAGACGATCATTTTGGTACATCAGGCGTTGGAAGCTCTGCTTATCGAATATATTCGAGTGTGTCAGCGTCAGAAGTCGATAAGTTTCTTTCACAATGGGTAATTAAGGGATCTAACAGCATAACGACTGACCTAAGGAGGTGCTAATGGACATCTGAATCCATTTATTTATCTTTGTACCCACTTATACAACAATGAAGATATGAAACGTGAAATGGACCAGCGCATAAGGCCATTGTTCCATTCAATTTATACGCGTGGGCTCTGCTGACTGGACCTGACAATTATATGGCAGTTTTGTTTAAACGAATCCATTGTTATTAGAAAACGACTATTATGAAGTTATGATACCCATTTAGAAAATAATTAATTTAAATCAAGCCATTGCCAGTTTATTACTATTTATCGCTGTTTGTCGTAACTCAGTAGGTCCTACATGAAGGGCGATAATCCAACGTAAATAAATCGAGAAATCTTTTCTGCGACATCATTTTATCGCTTATCAACTGTTAAAACAATTAACTTGTACCTAACCCGTTGACAAACGAACAATTTCAATCGTAAGAGGCAGCAATAACGAAATCAAATTTAGTTGTAAAGAAAAAAAAAACAAAACACTGTTGTCGCTGCGATTATTATGTAACAAGAGGCTTAAAGTAGAAGCAAAAAACGAATAAAAGTTTAGCGAGTGAGAGAACAGCGATTGCTTCTAATTAAAGGAATGATGTTAGGCCAATTTGTGTACTCTTTTATATTCTTTGTTAGCGAATTAGGTAGCTAACGGCATTGCGTTTCACTCACTGTATAGCGTCAAACATCTGACGATAGGAAGCTGCGGCAAAAAAAAAATAAAAAAGAAACAACAACTAAATAGAAAGACAAAATAACATTTGTTTTGGATAAATTTTTTTTCAACAGCACCCTGTAAGCAGTAGCTACAAGAACAATTCCGGGATGAGTTTCAAAATTTATTATTTTCCTTCCAATGCAAGTTTATAAGATCGCGGCGACACACGCGTTTACATAGATGAATGTATTTCAGTTAAATAATTATCTAACGGTGACCAGGATAATCTCGGAGATACTGGCAAACATGGAGCGTGTTTTGGTTTTTTCTAATCGTTAGCGAATGTTAGTTAATTAAACCTGTTAGGGATATGTGTGTGTGAGAGAGCGAATCAGTCAATAATCGTACAGTATACACACATATTATAACATTAATCGCTTTACACACGGATGGACGTTCAGAGGCCTAACACATGGGATTAAAATTTTCGCAGTTATCTTTTTCGAGAGTATGCAAACTGCACCAGCGTCTATACGTAGTAAGATTGATAAAAACGATTGAAAAACGCACGATCTAGTGCAGTTTACCTACCATTAAAAGGAATCTGACAGATAATTAAAATGTTCATTTGCATCTCGCTGCCCCACCTGTCCCATAAACAGATTTGTTTTCTCTTTTAGTTGGATAAGCAGTTATCAGGAAGTCCAAAGCGATCAAACGAACCAAGCACTGCATAAAAGAATTCAATCGATTCTTTAAGGCATACCTGTACATTTGCCACGAAAGTTCATGGTACCAATGTAGGGAATTATGATAAAAGTGTTAATTAGAACTATAATCGTCGTCATATCTTTCGCTGACGTTAGGTAATAAAATGGGGTTGATGGGGTGGATAATCGTCTAATAATTATTAATGAAATAATGTTTATCCAAATATTTTAAGGAAAATTTGACACAAGCGCGGAAAACGTATCACGTACCACTCAAAGAACTGATTAACACAAATCCTATCGGTAAAGAAAAATAAATTGAACACTGAAGTCCCTGCATATTATAATAAATTAATTACCGATTGTGATTTTACAAGACTTGCGATAAGCAGTACGTATTATTTGATAACGAATTAACAGGAATGCAATGTTTATAAAACAAGTACACGATGATAATAATTAGTAACATTATCTACATCAAAATGCAGGTGTCTATTTGTTATGCATGTATATGTTATGTATCGGAGTAGTAAGTGGAAAAGATAATGGAGACAGTTGTGGGTCTATGGAAATTGTGGTAATACTGTCTCCTACGCCAAAACATCAGGGAAATTGCGGAAATTGATTTCTAGCCACAAATACGAAGAATTATAAAAAGTCAAGTCAAGTGAGGGTAAATACTACAAGTCGTCAAACTAAGTGAATTCTTATTAAAGTTTTCCTTACAAAAGAAAACCGAAATACATTGCATCCCTGTTCGACCATAAACAGAAATATAGGTAAAGGTCTAGATTATCCCCCCACCCCCGAAGAGGGTGGGGGCAGGAGGGATTGAAAGAGGAGGTCTGCCCTACCGCTGTACCATAAAAACTTTGCGGCGGTCTCACCCCCATGAAAAGTTATGGGACCTCAAAATTTATTATTTGTTGATTTTCGTATGCTTGTAGGTATGTATCTAAATGTAATTTGTATATTAATTTTCAAAGAATATTCGAAAAACAATCAATAATTTATATAAAAAATTATTTAAATATTTGTATCTCACTACAAAGAAATTGAGAAATGTAGATATCGAGTTTATGACACAACTAAAAAAAAATTGTTTT
The DNA here is from genome assembly GCF_000699045.2 of Agrilus planipennis. Classification (NCBI taxonomy): domain Eukaryota; kingdom Metazoa; phylum Arthropoda; class Insecta; order Coleoptera; family Buprestidae; genus Agrilus; species Agrilus planipennis. The sequence continues at coordinate 278,670 of NW_020438904.1, read as the reverse complement.
AATTGGTTTTTTTGACTCTTTATTAATTATCAATATTTATAAATGTTGGATAATTAGTAATAATAAGTAATCTATTAAATTTTAT
>NW_020438904.1:264520-275342 GCF_000699045.2 Agrilus planipennis | reverse complement strand
AACCAGTTCTGGCACTGGCGTACTGTCAACACACCTTCTCCATACACATCAGTCAATTTCTTTCTGGCTTGAACAGCATTTTTACCCTTTCTGTAGTAAAACAGTAAGATATGTCGAAAATGCTGCTTATCGCTCTCCATATTTAAAAGGGCACCAACCAAAAACTACTGCGTAGAATTAATTGGAATTTTTCACACACAAGCCTTGCTATATGAGCTCTCAAAGCATATAAAAATTATACGGCTTAAATGTGAAGTTGGGTGCAAAAGAATACAATTAAATCCTATGTCGGGAAAAAACGAAATGACTTTCCGAACAACCCTATATATTAATGTTAAAAATTAATTTTAATTATTGACCATTGACTAAGAGAGGTGACAATTATAACAACGATGAATCGTACTTATTAGGCTCCGGGTTCGATTCCCGGCGAGGGTGTGACAACAGTAACAATTTTTTATTAACTTATAGGGGACAAAATTTAATATTTTTCACATCAATATTTAATATTAATTACTATTCAACTTCAAAGTGTTTCATATAGTGAAGTTGTAGCTTCATTTTTACAAAACCTACGGTATTTTGCATATTACACGGTTGAAACCCTTTAAGATCTGTTAATTCGATTAATGAATTTTCGTTGTCGCCCTTGTGGGCTGCGAAACGGATGGGGGCGCTCAAGGGGTTGGCGAACACAAGAAAAAAAGTACACAAATAAAAACAGACAAAGGCATTAAAGAATCGTATAATTCACTTACACCAGGCGTCGTGGCTTGTGGTCCGTATGGAAACCGAGTCCATTCTAATTTTTCTTCGCTCGTAGTATCCAAAAGGACAACTGGAACAAAAAAAAGAGAGACCAAATTAAATAAGCACATTGGAGAAAGCCATAAAAATTGCAATATAAAGAGTTTATTTCGTACTTAAAGGGCGTTGAAGCAGTCGGGCTGTAAAAAGGGTAAATTAACGAATTGTGCATCATATTCATCATGAGGAATGTACTTAATAATAAGACCGCAAGTACTTAGTGACTAATTGTAAATGATAAATACGAATCGATTAAAGAAACGTTACTATTTGACGTTTTAACAAACAAGGCAATCAGTCGAAATGACTGTGAGCGACACCCAGGAATTATGTTCAGTTTCCGTTTTCGATTTTTTTCAACAATCGGGGCATACCAGAAAGAGATAAATTTCTTCTGGAACAAATGGAATGATTCACGTGTCATAATATGTAACACGCCGTATCTCCTTATTTATCTGCCTACAGCTAATACGTACGTAGAACGGATTCTATCCAACCTATCATTTGAATAATCTAAAAGTGCCAAGATGAATCACATATCTAGCGAAACGTTTAAAGAATATTTTTCAACTTTCAACTTCGTCAGTTTAAAAGTCGGGTTTGGGCTCGCCAAAATCTTTGCATTTTCCCAAATATGCAACATACAAGTACATCTTCCTTTCTCTTCTTCCAGAGCGTCCTCCTTCCTCCTCCTTAACCATTCAAGAGCTCATGATTGATTTCTACTTGACCCTGGGAAATACTTTATATCATGCCCCTATCGCTTTCAACATCATCCTACATATCGAAAATCGACAACTTCTTTTTTTGAAGCCTTTCGTTCTAATTTTATACGAAAAGACAAACGGGCATTAAATAAATAATGTACATTTTTCGTTGTCGTATGTATATGTAATATGTAATCTTCTATCGTAGCATTACTCATTTCGAATAAGTACCACAAAGATTTATGGCAGCAGTTCTGCCTCGAACAATAGAAGTCATCTAAACTGCACGGCCGCCATGGGACCACTAAAGCTACTATAAATATTCAGCGTCTAGCTTCAGATACACCAAATCCCATGATTACACTTAATTTTCTTGTGTCACTTCGGAAAATGCGTTTCCACTTTCTCAAAACCCGATCTGATACCTATGTAAAAAATGCTTCCAGAATTTCTTGGTACAAAACTATTACTTAGGATATTAGATGAGAAAACAAAATATCAATTTTATAAGAGATGGATATTGATTAATTCGACGTTGGGTGAACATTCTGTGATGGAAATTTTAGTTGTTTAAGAGGATTCATGTCTAGGTGTAGTAAACAAAAGTCAAGATAGAGAACAACAAATTTTGCTCGAAGAAAATCCATGTTAGACTCGACGATAGCGAGTTACACACCGAGTAATATCAATTCGATTGCAGAAAAAGGGAAAAGCACAAAGGAAGGAAAATAGTTTCCTAATAAACTATCGGAAGAAAGCAACCAGAAAAGTTAAAGAAAACGTCGACTTTCTCCTTGCAAATCTATGGAGAGAGGGTAGTGATTGATGAGGAAGCTGAGAGAGTTCAAGTGTCCTATTCGTTGTTTATAAGTAATTAAGCCTTTTATTTAAAGATTTTTAGCTTCTGATCTATCTATCTTATACGGGGGTGGTCGGGGTGATGTTATAAATTGCCCCTATCATTTGGTTCCCAGGTCACGTTGTTGGAACTCAATATGCCGGAGCTGTTGCAGAAAGGTGGAGACCCCAAGTCTCGGCGACTTTGACGAACTGATGGGGAGACCAAAAACCACCCCTCACCCCTGTCTCTCCCTTTCGTTCTATACCTACCCGATAATTTCCACACGACTACATCTTCGCCTAACCAAACATGTCCAAAATTTCGCAGTTTCATTTATGTGCGATGTTATTAGAGGGGAACAACCGCGTATTTATTTATTTTCTTCTCGGCCTCTGCTCGTCCTCGAACAAATTGCTCATTAACGTCAATCTTCAACCCCGTTTTCGGCTATCGAACGATAGACTGGCGCAAAAACTTTTTAATTACTATTTCCCACTGCGGACATCATTACCGTCGATTCTATGTTATACCTGCTGATGTAATGCGCTGGGTGGCGTTCTCAGAATTTGTGACATTTACAAAGGATCTAAAGTGTTGAGAGTAATTTAAGCGAAAGTGAACGAAAGTAATGACAAATTCGTGTACTTTTTAAGTAGTCACATGTTGCAGAAGTGGGTTAATTGTCTTGTACCTTGTAAACTGCAGTCGTACGATGCTTATCGCACTAATTACACAATAAATGACACAAAAACGACCCAAACAATTTCCCATTCCATTTGCAAAAGTTAATTATTACTCAATTTACTTTTACGACTGGTTCTGAATCGCTCGTTTCTTTTTTTTGGTTTAGGGTGACGAGAATTGTTTGTCAAAACAACAACAAATTTGTTTACGTACAAAACCGAAACCTGTCCATTATTTCTGTGAGTCTAAATACTCATGTCAATCAGATCCATTGTGTCCAACCTCACATGCATGTATCGGGGTTCGTCCTCATCATCTACACCGCTGGGCAACTCCATTATCAGGTTGCCCGTGCACCGGTTTATCGTCGTCAGGCCACATCAACACTCAAAAGAATTATTTACCCATGGGCACATGTGTATGTATTAAAGTTTTTTGTGTGTGTGTGGTGCAGGGTGTACCGTGAAGATACGAGCTAATCCTGAGTTGACTTCTTAATTATCGTGGAGTGCCTGACGATCGCTGGTACGCTACCAATCGAAAGAGTAAAGTCATGTTATGATAAGGAAGCTACCAGAAGATGGTTCGCTACAGACGTAAACAAAGACAACCGATTTTACCACACGTGGTTTCATGGAAGCCCGTGAAGGATCATATCAGACAAGAAAGAATGGGTTAGGGACTCAATTTGAAGACAGAAGACCTGTGTGCCTGCTACAATAGATTAATATAAAGCTAATTGCTGTATTGTTATTATTTTTCTGTTTCCACTTGATCTCCGAGAGTTGCATGTGGCAATTAGTACTTCGCTATGCAATTTACTGCATACCATTTTGCTTTAGTTTGATAGATAGAAGAAGTCGACGGTTCTCACAGAATAAGTGCATTTGAAGTTTGTGTACGTACATCTTCGAGTTCTTTTTTAATTTTTTTCTTAACGTCACAATTAAATAAATCAGCAGAGCAAAACTGGCAAATTGCCAACACACTGCAAAAGGATTAATTATTTTCAGTCATTTTAATTATAATAGAGGTTCAATATAGGGAGATTCATAACGTTTTAAGGACTGTTATTACTAACTAAAATAAATCAGTCTAGTGACGACTGAAGATATAAAACGTCTTGTAACAATTAACCAGAAAATGAACGGTGAGTACGAATTAGGAAACAATTCTTGCAACAATCAAGATTATCTTTTAATTTACTTCGCAATAATACACATTCCGACATTCCCCATGGTGTAACTCGCTGATTTATGGCGCCTGATAACTTGATTCGCACATTTTTTCCCTCACCAACAAACAAAACAATCGATTAAAATAATGAAATCCTTGACAGCACTCTGCAATTGTTTCAAAAGAAACAAGCGAATAAAAAACGATTGTTTAATAAATAGTAAAACGTCTTAAAATTTTGAAATTCTACAACATATGGAGTTTGTCGTAGCTATTACATCTACACGGTACCTAATTGAGGACATACGTTTTTACGTTTAAAGAAGCCAAGTGTCACTGCTAACAGTTCCCGGGTTCTTTTAACAAAAGTTAAATAAACACAAGTCCGCTTTTACGACGTGTTAATTGAGAAGCATTAAGAAAACTATTTCTGTCACCAACTTCCAATATATGTACACAAATATGATATGTTACTTGTCGGTTTCGGATTCTGTTTCACTTAAGATTTTTCTCCCGATGGTAAAAACTATCAATAGAAACAATAACAAACGCGAATGAAAAGTAACAGTTCCTTTTCATTGGACAATTATTATTATCATCAAAAACACCAGCCACTAAATAAATTAAATACAACAAGCATTCTAACTAGGCCTAATAAACGATTGGAAACAAAAGACATCATATGTATAATAGATTCGTTATTGTTTTCGTCCGATTGTATTTGATTTTCCTCTTTGGCAGAAACTTATTTTTGTTAGTTCTGGTTCGTCGCCGTTTTACGTGTTAGCAATTTTCCTCGACTGCTTGGTATCGACCGGGCAAACCCTTGGGGAAATTCCCATTCTTTACCACACATCGCCCTTAGTCCGTAAGGGACTTATCAGCCTCACCTACAGGATATTCATCCACACATCTAACTGCTCTGACTTGCAAACTCGTCTTTCTGTTCAAACACTTGCACAATCGATCGAAAAACGCGCCTTATACAAAGATAATTAGCTGCCTACTGACAACATCGAACACTTTGATAAATATGTATAATCCTATACATAATTTTCACATTTCGATCGACGTTTACGTCGATAAGCTACATATCTGACTGTGGATTTTGTATGTATAACCTTTTTGGGATTAGTCAAACAAAATTGTGTTAGAAGTCCTGAACTTCATCGGGAAAATGACAAATCTATGAAAGTGCGCCTAGATATAAGAGCAAATACTACCAATATTTGAAAAGAAGGTCACTAGCAAATTGGTTAAGAATCCACATGCTTACACTTCAGTTATTTATATATCGTGTATCGTCTTTCGATGTTATTTTTTTCTTTTTGTGCCTGGTTTAAAATGACTGGCACAGGTAGACGCATAACAAAAAGAACGTCGATCAGAAATGGGCCATCGACTCAATTCGAGAAGATGAATGACTGAATCTAATTATATTAAATCTAAATTACATAGCAAAAGTATGGTACCGAGAGAGAGCAACATCCCGTTTTTCTTTCTCAATAAAATCCAACGGTTCTTTTGCAACAAATACTGAACAATATCGACTACAAAGAATCATAGTATTATAGAAAAAGGAACCACGTATATTATTATTATTATTACTATTATAAGAAAATATCTGGGTTAAATTTAAATAAAATTGCGATCTGCGACTCTGCGAGCCAATTACATCTAATAACATTTCTTTGACGGTTACTTCAAGATTTCTATTCATGGTATAAAATACGAAGCCTTTTTGTTACTTGGAAATAAAACGTCACAATGCAAAAGAACAGACCCATTTCATTGTTCCATTAAGTTGGCCTGTTACAGAGTCTCTAAAAGGGTTTTACATTATGAAGTTGAAAGGTAAATATTTGTACCTAAGGACTCTGGAAATTTTAATGGACAAGGGACACGAATGAAAAATCACGTTATCGACTGATGAATTAATTCTGCATTATAACAGCTAACGTCTTGTAAATTGAGGCATTACCTTATGACGAATTCTATTACGAAAAATCGTCGTTATATAAGATGGCGAAGTCGCAAATCCTTTCATCTGTTTATTCGTAAGATGACATTCTATTGTCTGGCGAAACGCCTGATTATACCATAAAAATAAATAATTGTTTTGTCACTTGGAAAATAAAAGTTATTAAGGTATTCCTTTGAGAATTGTAAAACTTTTTCGAAAAACAATAGCAAATCCACCAAACAATCAAAAGTAACAACTGGGTGACAAAACGTTACGACCATCAGAGACGTTATTATCGACGCTTTCACTTTCTTAGTATTTTTAAATATTTGCTCAATACAATAATAAACGTGTATTCGTCCGAATTTTACCATATATCTCGCTGGATTTTTCAAAAGACGACGACTGCATGTAATATAATATCCCTATAACCCACTAGTATTCTAAAAAGCGATTTGAAATGATATATTTTCATAATAATTTTGAAAATTTTGCTGACAATTTACTTTTCGGTTTCCATTTTACAAAAAGGGTGGCTTTTATGTCACAACTCGCAGAAATAAGGACTCGTTCAAAGGGCACTTGGCGAAAACTTTCCCAATATCGGAAATTTCCCAAACGGTCACTTCCGCCCTTTTCGATCTATAAATCATTTTTACGACAAATAATCTGTTTTTCGTTCAATAAAAACACGGCCATTTCAAACCGAGGAAAACTTCAAAAAATATCCAAATAACTAGGTACATAAAATAAAACAAATTTCTCCGCGATCTACCAACCCCTAACTCTTACGTTACCACGTCTGTACCTGTACATACATACATACGCGTCGTTACTAAATTCATTTGTTTAAGTCTTGACAAATTCGTTGCCGGATGGAGGAAAAAACAAACGACGGTGTCAAAACAGTGATAAGGGTCTTGACACTCGTCACGCTATAAACCGTCGCCAACAAACACGGGGTAGGAAGCGGGCTGAAGGGATTACAAAAATCGAATTCGTACTTCAACAGTATTCACGCGATGTTTTAAAAATTTACACACAGCAAGACAGGTAAGTAAGCGAATTAGATGAACAAGTACAGAAGGCTAGGTATTATATTGGATCAATAATTTAGTTGACAAGCAAATAATAAAGTTGCATCCGCTCTATAGTCCGTGCAGAACAGGCGTTTAAGAGACTAGATGAATGTCCACAAATAATAATAGAAAAATAAGTCACTTCAATGCTAGAGAAAGGTTAATTTAGAAATTGGAAAAAGATTGTTAAAAGTGTTTGGAGCGCGGCGCTGGACAGGTGCGAAACATAGACGGTGTAGCGGTGGAAAAGAAAAGGTTAGAAGCCTTTGGAATGTGGTGTTACAGGTGAATGATGAGGATACCGTGGATAGAGAAAGTTAGAAATGAAGAGGTATTAGAAATAATAGGAGAACAGAGGACTCTATGGAAGTCAATAAGGAATAGGCGAGATAGGTTGGCAGGACACCTGAAGTTCTAGTCAGAGACATATTAGAGGCAGAAACAGCATTTAGGAGGGGTAGAGGTAGACCTAAATTAGATTACTGTTCGCAAATAGTTAACGATGTGGGCTGTTCTAGTTTTAGGGAAATGCGAAGTTTAGCTCAGGATAGGAAAGAGTGGAGGTACGTGTCCAACCAGTCTTAGGACTGGCGACCTTATGATGATGATGACAGATTTAATCGTTATTATTGTGAAATTCCTTTACGCTGTGTTTTTATTTAAAACAAAGATTTTTAACCATTTGAATACCAAGACTGGGTATATTAACGTTTGGCCCAATACTGAGGCAGCCATGTATTGGCTAGTCAATACTGGTCTAAAGTTCTCACAATCTTCAACTTAACGTTTCGCCAAGTCATATCCAATACTGGACAATAAAGTATTGGTCAAAAAAGTTGCCCAGTTTTGGATTAATTTTGTTGGTATAATACTATCTACCCCATCTTGGGCTACTATTTTTCACCAANATCTATTAAATTTTATTAGAATTTATAGTGCATGAAGATTGTAAAAATACAGAACTTTGCAACCCTATAACTTTTTATGGAGGTTTACTCTGGAAGACCTCCTCTTTCAATCCCCCCTGCCCCAATTGAGACCTTTACCGAAATATCAAGCATCAAAAACCATTTAGTAAATAGCGAAAGTACGGAGGTATAATAGATTAGCAAAATTAGTTCTATCATTTTTTGTAGGCATATGTACACAGGTCCCTACATTGTATATTTAACGCACACACGTTTTCGTCCTTAACTGCGTTGTAAATCAAGCCGTTTTGAATTTTCCGTGTTAATTTCATAATTCCGAATGTTCACATAAATCTTTGAAACGAGCTTTATTTTTGCTACGCTGCTAACAGCTCAGCAGCAGCACAGCAGCAGCAAAGCTTGCTCTGGCGATGCGTTACTGTAAACAATCCGGCCCCCCTTCATGTAAACATAATCTCATTCTGACTTTTATGTTCCATACTTTCTGTCATTTATAACTTAGCACCGGCTTGTGTATACTGACAAAAATGACAAATGCACGCTAAATACTTTCTAATTACGCCAAACAATAAAATTACAACGTCCAACAAAACCAGCGGACACAATAACGACTCCTATTCTTTTGCTCTGCACTGTACATCCATGTATTAAGTTGTAACTTTTTAACTGATATTTGGTAATAACTACGTGATAGTTTTACGTACTTGTTGTTGTCACTTGTACGCTTAGATTTTCAATATGTACAATAAAATATATAATAAAAGAGATTTCACTATATTTTTAAACTTTTAATAACTTCGTATTGTTTATAAGTACAGTATAGAACAAAAAAACTGGAGTCAGGAGATTGAAGCAAATTTATATTAAATGTGCTCGAAGATAGAAAAAAGACCGCTATAAAGTTTATATGGAACAGTAAACAAGAATTAAAAAGGAAGAAATGGGCCTGGCTCGTATTGGTGGTGAAAAACTTCATTAGGGCTAAATTAATTGTCAAGGGTTTACTATCAACAAAACGGCGGCAGTGTGGTGGCATTTTACAATTTTTTTAGAAATATAAAACCAATAAAGAACTCCACGCATTGCACATTTTGTTTTATGATAACAGACGTCATTTTTAAGGCAGTGTAAAAGAGCAAATAGCAAACGGGCAATTAAAGAAAACTGATAAAACAGGTACGTGTTTGCTACGGAATATGTAATTACTATTTCGTGGTGTTTTCAAATAATATTCTAGATGTAAAGATATTCTAATATCTGTACTCTCACGTAAAGTAAATTGTCCCACGATCTGTTTTGTGGGCAAGGTACATATACATCTACGTTTTTGAAAGGAAAATGGACTTGGGTCGGCTGTAGTGACACTTAGAGAAATTGGTTTTTGAATCATCCTGTTGAAAAGTCTAAAAAATCTTAAGTTTTTGATTTACTTAATGTAGCTAGGTACCATTCTACGAAATAAATTTTCCAATTTTAGTCAGGACGACATTATTGACGTCAAACAGGGTTCAAAGAATTTCAGTATTACACACGATACATAAACTGGAATATAATTCATTTTATGGATCACATTTATCTTTTCAGGGAGTAATTATTACTAGATATTATGAAGTTTTACTGTTAGTCTACTTATATTTCTCGTTAACTTTGAAGGACGATTTCTCAGTTGGCGATTGATGAATGAATTGCTTATGCGTTTTTATTACTGTACTAACATTCTGTAGATATTGCATACATGCACTTACGGTATGAGTAATTACCATATCTAACGTTCATAAGCAGAGTAATTAAATATTTTTCTTATTCCAACCTGAAACATTTCTTTCATTTATTCTATTTATTTACTAATCACTTTACTCTCCTGAAAGGTCTCAGTTTCAACAGAAATTATTTTTTACGCCCCAGTCCGTCACCTTTTGTTTGATTTACGTAAATTGGCGTCGTTTGTAATTCATTTAATTGGAAAACCGCCGCCCGAATGAAATTTTGGCTCAAAAGATTCGAAAGACAAAAAGGGCCGCAGGATTAAGACACGAGGGGTTGGTCGGTTGTGCACCTTGTTGAAGAAGGGATTTATTAAAACTGTGCCCTAAGCTGTCTCTCCTCTCCACATTCATCCACCTCCCTTTGCAGTCGGAATTTAGATTTTCGCTACTGGCTTGCCAGGAAAATAAAAACTCGAAATTAATTTCGTTAATACAGCGAGCGAGAGCAACGACTTCTTTTTACGATTAGATGGAAGCGGTCGCTTTTAATAAGGTTTCAGTAACAAGATATGCTTCTGGCTCATGAATTAAATTTAACTTAAATAGTCAAAGAAAAGATTAACTTCAGTATCCGCCAGCCACTGTCAAATAGGGTTAGAAATAGCGCAGTCAGAAATATTTAAAATGTTTGAGCTTGAGTTTGGCCCAAACTTTCTGTTTATAATTTTCTTTGGAGCTAAAAATGTCATCTAGGAACATCAATTTTTTAAAGTCAATATGTTTTAGCCATGTATAGGGTTGTTCGGAAAGTCATTTCGTTTTTTTTTGTGGAAATGAAAGACAGTTTTCGTATAATAAACAAATACTTTATTAAATTATATATTGACCGTTCTGGTCCAACACCTTTTGCCATCTTTCTGGTAGTAGCAT
>NW_020438904.1:226513-257544 GCF_000699045.2 Agrilus planipennis | reverse complement strand
GAGTTAGGAGGGGTAGAGGTAGACCTAGATTAGATTACTGTTCGCAAATAGTTAACGATGTGGGCTGTTCTAGTTTTAGGGAAATGCGAAGTTTAGCTCAGGATAGGAAAGAGTGGAGGTACGTGTCCAACCAGTCTTAGGACTGGCGACCTTATGATGATGATGACAGATTTAATCGTTATTATTGTGAAATTCCTTTACGCTGTGTTTTTATTTAAAACAAAGATTTTTAACCATTTGAATACCAAGACTGGGTATATTAACGTTTGGCCCAATACTGAGGCAGCCATGTATTGGCTAGTCAATACTGGTCTAAAGTTCTCACAATCTTCAACTTAACGTTTCGCCAAGTCATATCCAATACTGGACAATAAAGTATTGGTCAAAAAAGTTGCCCAGTTTTGGATTAATTTTGTTGGTATAATACTATCTACCCCATCTTGGGCTACTATTTTTCACCAAGTCTTAGTCCAATACTGGTTGGCAATCTCGGACCAGAATTAAACAATTTTGGACCAAGCATGGACTAAACTCGGTCCCGTGGTGTTTTCCTACATGGAAAGATGCTTTTCAATCAAATCTACTAATCAATTTCTTGCAACTACAAAAGTTGACGATAATTACAAGTGGCTACGAACAATTAGTACCTACGAATAACGTTTGTGACGAAGTGTACATATACCCTTGGACTAGGTCTAGTCAGAGACATATTAGAGGCAGAAATAGAAGTTAGGATGGGTAGAGGTAGATCTAGATTAGATTGCCGTTAGCAAATGGTTAAGGATGTTCTAGTTTAAGGGAAATGCGAAGATTAACTCAGGATAGAAAGGAGTGGAGGTGCGTGTCCAATCACTTTTAGGACCTTATGATGATGAATGATTTAGATTGCTCCAGTTAGGAAAAATAGGATAAATACATCCCAGCAGTTTTCCAGCAGAAGGCCTTGCGGTAAAGATTATTTACTGTAAATGAATTCACAAATTTACAAGCATCTGCAAACAGTATCTAGGCAAGTGTGTATTTGTATTTATGTAAACGTAGACACCTTATATTTGTCGTTAATAACGGGGTCCAAAAACATAAACGTCATCCGTGTCGGGAAATTATGCCGAGTATAGAGTGTAACTCGTCACATTGACGCCATCAGTTTCCCTCATGGACACGGTGTCATAACGTTATACCATCAATCGTATCGTACCACACACCTGGTACACATTCGTTTACTTGGGGCCGTTTTAGTCGAATGTGTACAAGAAATCACTGCCGAGTAGGCGATTATCATAAATTCAGGAAAAATTTACCCACTAGTTGTACCCGTTCAAAAGTTATACCTACCTCTATACCTAAACAAATATAACGAATTGTGTAATTGATTATTATACCTAAAGTAGTTAAGTTACAAATTATGTAAGTGTTGCAGTAAGCCCACGAATTTGGATAAAAAACATTACCTTTTCTTCTATTCTTATTTTTTGGGTTAATTGATGGAAACCATGTCTTTTGTAATACGTCAGGTATTGCTATGCAACTTTTGGGCTTTAGAAGTCGTGACAATTTTTTCATAACTATTCTTGAAACGAGTGAAATAGTAAATTACAAGTAGATAGCTAAAATTCACGGAGTTCCACAATAATTTTTGGTATCTAAGCTTTATAAGTCACCAATAGAAAGATTATACCTATGCGGTAATTTGTCGGCGGGTCTAAGGACTATTTATGGGGTGTTGAACCCCCTAATGCTCCTTAATATTGAATCATTATTTTCCACTGGAAGTTTTCCTTGTCTCACAATAATTTTTGGTATCTAAGGTCTGTAAGTCATTTACGGAAGGATTATACCTATGCAATAATTTGTCGGCGGGTCTAAGGGCTATCTATCGGGTGTTGAACCCCGTAATGTTCCTTAATACTTAATTATTATTTTCTCGTGGAAGTTTTTCTTGTCCCACAGTAATTTTTGGTATCTAAGGTCTGTAAGTCATTAACAGAAGGATTATACCTATGCGATAATTTGTCAGCGGCAGTCTAAGGGCTACTTACCCCGTAATGTTTCATATTTAATTTAATAATTTTTGATATTGTATCATGTCGATAGCAATAAAGTATTTATTGAACTACCCCCAAGGACAACAATTATACATCCGCCTATGCAAATATTTATAGTTATGGCATTTATGTTATTTATAAATATAGTTCGTTAAACCTGTCGGGTTTAGCAAGTTCAAGTTTCTTAATTACGACAAACTTCCTCCAATTCATTGTTTTATATTGTCGAAAAACGTGGGTGCTTGAACATATGTTTGGCTCGGGGCCATTTCTACGTCTTGTTACGCTTTATTACAGGTATTTATTTATAAAACGCAACATCAAACACCGTTTACTCTACCTAAAGTAAAATTCAAATACGTTATGACAACATATAACGATATACATAAAAATTGTCATGGATCTTTTTGGTTTTTTCGAATTAAAGAAGTGAAAACCCAATTTTGACCTTTTGTTTCCCGATCGATATGGTACCGTTGTCGTTCTCTCCTCCGTTTCCCATTTCATCCCCAAATGAGAAATAAATAACGATCAACTTAACGACCAATAAATTTTAACACCTAATAAAAATACCAAACAGGTAAGGTAACAAAAGGAAACGCTGCATAAATAAATTCGACACAACATCTCCTCGCGTAAAACTGCCCTTAAAAAATCAGCCCCTATTGAACTCTCCAGAGACCGCAAAGATCCCTCGCATTTACAAGAACGGGGGATGATTGGGTGATTTTTGTGCCCATCTCTGTTTGTATTTTTGTGAGCTCGCGCTTTCGGAAAGTATGGGATGCATTAATGTTAACAAAACCACCGCCGGACTCCGTATGAGGGTGTTTTTTCTTTCGATACCCTAAGAGGGTTGAACGACCTAACGAATATACCTTAATAAATTTTACAACTTTACTGGAAAACTTTTTGTAAATTATAAAAAAAAATGCTTTAGAATCTTTCAGAAAAGTTTTAATAATAAAATACGATTATTTCGAAGATTTTATTTTCCAGAATTAGAGTTACAAATTTTTGGATTTGATACTAAATTAGTCACAAATTAAGGTGAACTTTAGAAATAATAGATGTAACTTTGTCGTTCAAGCCTTATATTGTACCTAAGACAATTGTCACAAGCTGTACGATAACACCAATGAAATAAAAGCCATTTCTTTATTAGTTTATTAGTTTTTTAGGTTCTGTAATCCTATTTTGTATACGTCTACCGCTCTGGCCAATATACAAGTCTATCATAAAACTTTTCCGAAACACTACAAAGCATTTTTGCAATTGCCTACACTTAAATATACCTTTGAATCTACAGATCGAACAAAAACAAGTGGCGTTAGAATGGTTTCCGTTTAGATTATAATTAGTTCAAACAACACTACCTTATTACGCGCGTAATTAAGATGGTTTCCTAAAAAAAAAACAATAACGAAAGCTTACAATAGCCGCAAGTAAATTGAATTGTTAATTTTAAACTTCAAGACGATTACATTCAGCGATCCTTACTGAATTCGAAAACCTGAACATCCTGTGTGCCGAATTGCGAGTACTTTGAACAAGAACAATAACAATTACATTAACGAATACATGTGTACGACACATGAAGAGAGACGTGAGTGTTTTCTCAAGCGAAAAAAACATTAACTTTATGTTTTCAGACGGCGCGTACGCGGATTTTGCATATACTTATCCGTTAAAATTTCTTGTTGTTCACGATACGCAACGTTTCGCCGAAGATTACCATGTGAAATTCTTTCACTTAATAAGAAAAATAACAGGAAAAATGTTACAAGCCAATTAACAAAGCCTACTTAAAAATCCTGTCGGTCATTCAAACAAATTTACATTTCACATACGTCACTCTATTCTTCCCAATTTATATCTAACAGATTTCTACGCATTTCCTTTTATAGTTTTCAGATTTGATGCGTGATTGTTAAATTATTAACAATTGAAAAACAAAACATCACCAGAGCTCTGTTCGTTTGTTGCTGGCATTTTTCAATTGTCAGAAACGATTCACTTTTTTTTTTCAACGCAGGCGATTGCTAAAGCTGTTGTGATTTTATTGACATTTAGTTGTACAAAGTTAAGAAACCCCTTATATATTTCTTATACTTATTATAGCCAAATGGAACTTTGCTATCCGACAGTTCCATTTCAATCACATCATTGAACCCATCATTTCCGACCGCAGAAATAATTTCTTATTTGGGTAAAGGTAAATTGCACAATTGGATAAAATAATGCAATAGAATTTCCACGCCATAAGTACGAACAAAATCACGTAGAATTATTAGTATATATACTGTTTTCGAAAAAAATAAAATTTATCAAAATTCGTACTTGTTGTAACATAGATAGTTAAATTAATTTCGAAAATTCAAGAGAATGATATAATTACGTGGAAACTGCCTATAGGTACAAGATAAAATGATCTTTAAATTTTTTGTATTTTCAAAATAACTGCTGGAAAATGATGTTTTGTAATTACGTTAAGGAAAATTAAATGTGGGTGGAATTGATGTTATCCTTTCGAGGATAGGTCGTTTAAGAATTCAAGGAAAACTAGTGGTTTAGAGATGACCAAGATGGCCGAGTGCGAGGCTTCAATAGTATCACAAAGATGTAATCTTTTAGATTAAATTTAATTTTAAAAATGTATGTCAGTGTGGGGAAGATACAGAAAATTTGTTTTTCATATGAAACCATAACTGTAATCTAATATCTAGATGCAGCGTCATTAAAACTCGATTTATAAGCAATTAATTATAAATTGACACTGCGGACAGAAATTTTAACTTCAAAAGGCTCTACTGTTTCAAGACAATTAAAACATCTGACCCAAAAAAGATAATCGATTGACTAGATACGCGAAGACGTCTAGCAAACAAAATAATAATGTGACAATAAAACGACTATCGCCTCTACTTAGTTATTCTTTTGTTGCAATTGTTTAAAACAAAAAACGAAAAACAAATTCCACAAAGCACTTTCTAGATTTACGAAATTGTTTCTGGTAAAGAACACATTTTAATTTAAATGTTATCGATGTCCTCACTGCACATGAGTCACCAGTTACTTATTTTAATATTATTGATATGCAATTTTAAACATTTCAGAGTGTTAAACAGTTGCGAAATACAGGAGACAAATTCTTTGAATTCAACAGACAAAAACAAAAAGTTACTCAAATGTAATAACAAATAATATCAAGGTGGCATTTCTTGTACCATACCCAACAACTAACTCTATTTGTCAAGGCAACATGCGTGGTATCTTAATAAAACTGATCTGACCCTCTAATAATAATTTGCACTGGTGAGATATTACATTAACAATAACTCTAACAACTGATCTTAATTAATAATTTGTGTTACCGATTATTTAACTTTGTCATGGTGACAAGGCGGAAGCACACGATCGATTAGCAACAAATAGATAAAGATCTGCCAAAAGTTTAACGTGCGGATGTGTTTTCCGAATTTTCAATGCGCCTATTTACTTTTCGACGAAAGAAAAAAGCCAGTTGGCAAAACGGGGCGTGACATATAGAAAAGTACATAGCAATAATTAAAACAGTTGTTAAATCACTACTGTATATGACACCTAAAATGAGGAAACGTCAGAGAGGAAGGTCGAAGTTAACAATAAAAAAAATAATTATAAGGACAAAAGTTGTCAAATATTGTCAGTAGGTACTTATAAGTAAGTATAAGGCATTGCACAATTTACTTAGAATTAGTAGCAACGCTTTTGAAAAAGTTCGAATAAGTAAGCGCATTGAAAAACAATTTTAATAAAATACTTATAAACAATATTACAGAAGAAAAAGAATCGATTGGTATGTTTACCTGTTGTTGTTGTTAATGATATGTTTTTGCAGTAGATATATCGTAGTGTCTAACTGCGATTGTTTAAAGTGATGTATTGTACTTTAGAGTTGCTCAAGGTTTACCTAATTATAAATAAATAACTTATTTTATAACACTGAGAAATAGACGGCTATGTATGTTGTAGTTTAGCTATTAGATTGCAGAGTGTGAATAAAAACGTACTTCTAAAACCTTTTAATTACGTATTCTTCAATAAATATTCATTCGTAACCGATTAAAGTTTAATTACGAAATAATCAATTTTGAGTCAACTTTGTGCGGTGCGTTTTGTTTTTAAGGTGATAATTCAGGTGCATAAAGGATTCATGTAACTGCAAATTTATGTAAATTGCTCTTTCTTGTTGCAGAAAAAATGTCCAAGGACTACGTGGTAAACGATGTCGTTTTTCGCAACCAACAACGAACGAAGAAACACGAAAAAAATACAAGATAATGCCGGACAGACAGAAGATAGTTACATTACAATCATTGTTATATCATTGAGTAAAATATTATCAATATCCAATGATTTATAGTTTTGTTTGTTCAAATTAAATTGTTTTAACTCGAAGGAGGGTGTAACTGATGGCAAATATCTGATGTAGATGTAACATTATAGAAAAGGTTACAATTAAAATATGTAACAAATAAAACACATAACCTTTCAGCACCTACAAGAGTCAGTTAAACTATGTACCTATTGAGTAGTGAAACACTTTCACGAGAGAATTGTCATTTAAAACAAAATGCCTATCTGAAACAATCACTTCAATTGTTTCGCTCTTGGTTGTTTTTTCAAGAGGAAGAAACTATTTTGTAGGAAAACAACTGAAGTGAAATATTTAAAAAGCCATTTGAACGTAAAAGTACCAGTAACTGTAAATAAGTACTATAAAAATTATGACCTATTCAATAGAATGCACCATAAAAATATGCAGTTACTACACGTTAAAATTGGGTTCATAATAAAACGTTTCGTTAACCAGAAATTGACAATTTCAAGAGTAAAATGCGTTGGTCAACGAAACAATTATTACCTACTATTGGAATAGTGTCAAAAAAGCGATTTAATTTGTATTTCTACAGATAAATTATCCTTCAAGTACCTCAAGGAAATATGACCTATATTTCTGTCGCCTATTGTGTAATATAATACCTTATGAATATAATAAAAACAATTTAAAGACATGCAAAAAACATTGTCAAGTTCACTTACCCTGTTCACAGTTGATTTTATAATGCGTTAATATTGCCAAAAGTGGCAAAAATCTCGGAATGAGTCCCATATCGTGACTTCAGGAGACGATTTGATTCCTGTCACGCCTCCCGGCGGACCATCTTTGAATTTTGCTACTTCATCCTGCAACAAAAACAAGCGACATTATAAAAAATGTATTTCTACAGAGTACAATAAATCATGGAATTGTTATAATCTATTTTAAACCCTTAATAATTCGTTTACTTAATTTAAAACAGTATTTTCCATAAATTTTCCGATTTTCTCTTGCTTATCGATCAAAATCAACTGCCTACTTTTTATGCCTAATATTTAATATTGTACCAAAATTGTATTTTTGCAAACAAAACAATAAAAACCACGGTACAAAACACTTTATTTTCTGCAGGTTTTTTTACTGGTAAACAGAGACATACCTCACTATTTTTCCTCTCGTATTTAAACAGATTTTAAGAAGTCCTTCTGTTTTCCGAACAAAATAAAAAGTCTACTGTTTATACGTAACATTTCGTCTAAATACACTGCACTAAAATGCACTTATTTAAACAAGAGAACGAAACAAAAACCGCACCACACCGCGATACATTTTGTTATTTTACACGACAACAACAGACTACGAAAGATATACTACTAATTGTTTATCAGATCAGTCCGGTTGTCGCGGGCTGGCCAAGTTCAATTGGAGGTGAAGGTATATACGCGACTCATATAAACAATAAAATGATGCGATTAATGAAATATTTGAGCGCTGAAGGAAGATACGAGGACCGGTCAAAAAATAGTTTGAAGAAATCGTTACCAAACATGATTATAATCAATATTTAACATTTGTGACGCAATTTTCGCAAATAATTAACGAATCTAAGCAATAAAAATTAACTCTACCTTTCAATACCATTTCGGCACATATAAATTACCCCCCGCGTTTTGTGTGCCGTTAGTGAGAAAGAGATGTAATTATAATAAAATAACAGACAAAATATAGATACTGGGTGTTCGTAAATCGTAATTCAATCTTATCTACTGTTATCTTACTTGATTGCTTATATTTTTATAATATTAATAAATTAATAGGATCTTGCCTCCTAGTCAACTGTAGATTGTCATGTTTTGTTTTAATAAAAGTGTTCACTTGTTTCTCGTCGACAGTGGCAGATTGATTCTCCCTGAATTTTTATAAGTATGTACCAAGATATATCCATACATACATCGAGGTCGACTTGAGACAATCATCAATCATCGCATTAGTCGAGACCGCGCTTAGGAACACTGTTTATTTACAGTATTACAACAGCTTCTATTAATTTCTCATTAGGACATATACACAATGTGATACGTTTGTTTACGTGTATAGCATAGCGGTGCACCTTTCTTGCAACAACATTTTTATCGCAAATATTACATTATAACAACAACCGTAATTAGGTTGTAGTTAGATAAAAAAAAACAAACAACTTCACCGTTGCTTTCGGCCTATAAAAAAATGTTGTTTAATCGCAAGTGGCAAAAACAACAAACCGGCATTTTAAATATTATTAAGGCGTAAGCACGGTTCTGAATTTTTAGAACGATCTGCTACAGTTTTAGGGGTGAAATCGCTAGATACATATTATTTATAAATATTTGGACAATTGTTTTAATTTTTAGTTAATATTTCGATCGTATTTTCACGTCTAACTAAGAGATGGACAAATATACAGTTAAATCCACTCTAGAACATTAAATTTGCTGCCAACTGTAGAATTTCAAATTACTGACCAACTACTTTGTCACCAAACAAACAAATAAATTCAAAGAAACGCGAGAAGCGATACCTACAATAAACAAGAGGTGGGCGAGGAACAGAAGTACACCGTATTAATGATAAAATTCAGTAGAAACCGAGTCGGCACAAATTAGATGGTAATTGAAACTCAAGTCAATCCGTCTTCATTATGTAGTAGGCGGTTGACACAATTGAGAGAAAATAATACTTGGCTATTCGGAAGAAACTTGGGCATCATTTTTCATCACGTCAACCAAATTACGACATATTAACCACCTTCCCCCCCCCCCCCGTACCCCTTTCCTTTCTTGCTTGCTTGCCAGTTCTCTGCTAGAAACAGTTGATCGAAACAAACGAATAATTTCATTTGAAAAGGTAAGTCCGATATAAAACTATTAAAATGTCCCAGAAAATTTTGAGAAAATCCACATCGAAAAAACCAGAGCCCCATGATACGTTTTTTTTTGTGGAAAGGAAAACAACGTAGAAAAAATCTGAAACCTTTTCTTAACCGAAGATCGATTAAATTATTAAAAAAAAAGTAGATTATTTCTGAAGTAGGTAAAGTATTTTGTAAAAAATTTCTAAATTACGTACTGCTCCCATCCTATTTTCCCATGGGCCTGCGATTGATAATTACTAGATAGGTTCACTCGTTAAAAATGAACTGTAAGCTTTAGTTATAAAAGTACTAAAGGTTTTTGACCCCGCAACTCTACCACTGGCCTCATCCCCTTTCAAAACCGTCCCATCCCGACCGTGCCCTTAAAGATCAAAGTCGAGACGTATGGAAGACATGAGTCAAAGGGCGCACTCCAACCCCTTTTTCTTCTACTTCTTTTCGGCGGTTGTTAGATATATGTATGTACTCTACAACAACTACACCAGCTGGCTATCGCATTTTAAATTTTTAGGAGAACGACGACCAGCAACTATTAGGAAAGAGAAAAGGACTCGAACAGGAACAGGATAGTTTGGATTTGCTGTTGTGGGGTGGGTGTTGTGAGCCCGGGCTACGCCCTAGTTTTTTTGACTTTTTCTTTTTGTATTTGTTTTAACCTTTTCATAACACTCGCGCTTAGAAGCGTCATTAACGGCTGCCAAAAAAACGACGAAATAACACTTTTGCGCGGGCGCAGTTTGCGCGACAAATAAGGGAAAACTAATCCAAAAAGCCGGTGACTTTTAATTGGAACACGACGAGCGCGAATATGGCCTGATGCAGATTGCCGCGATTTCGTTAAATGGGTCGCAAACATTTTTAATTAAACATAATTAATCAAGAACTGGGGAACAATTATCGTACGTGATTTAACTAAAAAATTGCAAAAACTTCTTTGCTGGGGATAATCTCCAGCGAAGTCATCCGGAATTTCATGGAGATGATCCCAAAACAAATACAATTAGATACTTACGATTTCTAGCAAAATTATTAATTAATTAAAACTATATAATTAATACACTAATTAGAGTAAGTTGGACTGTTAAATATTAACAATTTCTTAAACCAAATAGCAAACATTTTGGCAGAAAATTGCCAAGCGTCGAATTAGTTTTATACCACAATAATTTACGCAATTAGAAAGCTGTTCTTTTGTCAAAAATAACAGCGAGGTAGACGCATTCTAACTATGCTAATTAAGAAGAAAAAAATGGGATACAGGTCGCACGAATCTACTTATTATACGAGTCTTGTTTCATGGTCTGTTTCTGTCTATGGTTTTTCCAACCCATGTATCAGCACTTAATATGTAACGTATCAATTACGAACGACGAGCAAAAAACCATCTTGTTGCATATTGCAACGATTAAAATAATATGTGGGACGTTAGGCCTGTACAAATACATTATTACTGTAGTTGTTTATTAAATAATTATGCGAAAGCCAAAACTTGCAAAATAATTGTAACGCAAAATAATTTTTAAATTTCCTCTGTCTTTAGTTTCATACTGTTCATAAATTCAATTCGATACGATTACACCTATGATGAAAATCGAATACTAAACCATCAAATAAATAATATTGTACATCGTGATAATGACCTCAGCGCGAAAAAAAAAGGCCGATGGTGAAGTCTGTAATAACATAATAATAAAGCAATAAAACGTATTAATTAGTACTTCAAAAAACGGTACTTTTTCCGCCCTATTACACAGGAATAATTATTATTATCGGAATGCTTAGGCTCCGTCTAATGGTCCAGAAATAATTAAGAGACTCTAGAGCCGTTAACGAAGAAAATAATAGTAAAAAAATCACAGTAATTGCTACGTCAGTCGTAAAAATTATGGATTTCACCTCGGGCGACTCAATTCGAAATGGTCTCATTTAAACGAGTACCTACCTATATACATAATAAAATTTTACGGTCCCGCAATGGTCCCAAGAAATTAAAAAACAATACGTTGTATAAAATAATTACAATACATTCAACCTGACTCAACATCGTCCTTTTTTCATACTAAAAAAAAGTACATGTTAAACTGCATGCTTCAAATCATATACAAAGTTAATTATTTAAACAAATATCAAAAATTTTGACGTATATCTTGCATTATGTAGATGATTATTACATATGGACCCAAGATAAAAATGTTCAGTCTCTCAAGAGTCTCTGAAAGCGAGACTCGAGTCTCCGTCTCTCATCGAGTCTCTCTGGTGTCGCTGAGAGAGACTGTCAAAAAAACTGTTTAGCGTCTCTGAACGAGAGACTCGAGTCGCTCATAGAGAGATCCTCATTCCGTATCCAGTCTCTGAAGGAGAGACTAGAATCTCTCAATAAGTGGTGTCTCGATAGACATGGTTAAAATTTTCTAAGTTGAACATATTTCAGAAAACCCAGTCTTTCTACGAGAGACTCGAGTCTCTCAATTTTTCAGTTTTATTCATTCAGTCTCTCGTGAGAGACTCGAACCTCTGAATTAACAATTTTATCGTTCGAGCCTCTCATACAGAGACTGTGAGAGATCCATAAAAACACCTAGGCAATAACTTAAAAACTGTGAGAGACGTTGAAAGACTCTGAGAGACTGAAAATTTTTGTCTAGGGGAATTTTGGCAAATACTCCGATATATATTTATGAAACTTTAATTTTTGACCCACTGATAATACCATTTTTCGGTAACATCTTGTCCCTGCTTTTCTCAAAAAAACGTCAGCGTCAATTACAGTCGACGTCGTCGTCGGGACGCTTATGTCGTGCATATTTCCCCCCCCCTTCACTCTTCTAACACGACAGTCTGCCTAAAAATCACCCCCCCCTTGTGCCCCCTGTCAGTCGGCATTACGTCACCCCACCATCACACGTTGCACCCGGTGCAGTTGCAGCATCGATTAAAACTTGAGGTTTGAGAGCGTCGTGGCGCTACCGGCGTCGTTGTTGAGCTGCCGCCACCGTTGCACGATGCCATCACCACCGCCGGAGATGACGACAAAAAGAACAAAAAACTATAAAAAAGAACTAGTCCTCACTAATGAGACATTACCCCCTCTTGGAGGGCCTCGACCCGGCTCCAGCCTATTCACCTTTACCCGACGAGCCATCTACCTACATACCTACAGGACCGTATTTGACAAAAATATACATTTTCTCCATGGACATTGTCTCATTCCTAGTAAATTAATGTGACGGTTTTACTGACTGTGAAAAAGAATTTCGTTGATACTGCGCTCAATTTTCTCCTTCAAATCGTAATATATGGATATAGATTTTATTAGATTCTGAAAACCCACAAAGAAGAGTCTCAAGGAATTAAGACACATGACGATCAAAACGGAAAATAATACGACTAAGAAAATGACCCATATTGTAATTGAATTGTTGCTCGGGTTTTATTGCATGTGGCACCATCCTGTTGAAGCTACATGTCGTCCACATTCCTAACTTGGAATTTAGACACAATAAACTGGACTACAATGCTGCGATAACGAGCCCATTAACTGTTTCCTAGTTCTCAACAATCCCTCTAGGTTTTTCCGAACCCCAAATGAGACAATGTCGATTAACAAATCCACCAACATGAAGATGGTTCTGTACGATAAATCGGTATCCAATTTTGTTGTTTCATAATTCTTTCAATTGTTATCGCTGTGTGTGGTCAGTACGCTTCAGTCCTTGACTCAATTGAACTTTGTATGCATTCATGAGAATGCCCAATTGTTGATCATGGTGTCCATTTGTTGTTCCTGGATTTTCATCAACATTGTTGGCACTGAACAACTGCTTAAATTAGTGCCACAGTGAATAAGATCGCATTAATTGATCTCTCAATTCAGTAATCAATCTCTTCACAGCTGATGAAATTAAAAGAGTATTCCAACTATGAGTTTTGTGCTAAAATTGCGAAATGTAGCTTCCAAACCCTCATTATTTGAAAAATATTGCTCAACAGTAAAAACACTGTCATATATACTAATGTCGCGTATGGTTCCGATTGTAGATGCACCATCAGATAATGGTACAGCTGAGTATCCGATACCTACTGTATCCTGTTGGATCCTAAACAAAATTGAACAATCCCAGAGAGATCTAGTGAAGTCACCTGTTTGATTTAATGAAGCACACGCATATTTTTATTCGTTTATGTCATCGGATTTCGCAAGACAGAAAATTACCGTTTCACAAGCACATCGTAAATGTCTTGGGAACCGCTGACAGGCAATAATTAGCGGGTTAAATTTGGAAATAGGAATCGTATACATAAAGGGAAAACAAATAAACCTGTCCCAAACGGTATGGCCAATTCTAAATTTATCCGAACTTTATGACACGTTTGAGACAATAAATCATGGGTGACGACGAATGGATCTTGTGGCGCCTTCAATTTTTTTTTAAAAACGGTACCAAAAATTCGAAATATTTTTTGAACATGCAAATTTTACCTTTCAAACTTGCACAGCAAACATTTAAATTAATTCACTAATCACAAAATAAACAGTGTACTACGTAAGGATTGAATACTTTAACATTTTGGATACCTTGTAACTGCTTCCGCGAGATAAAAATGTTCAGTCTCTCAAGAGTCTTTGAAAGCGAGACTCGAGTCTCCGTCTCTCGTCGAGTCTCTCTGGTGTGGCTGAGAGAGACTGTCAAAAAAACTGTTTAGCGTCTCTGAACGAGAGACTCGAATCTCTAAACGAGACAATCTCTCAATAAGTGGTGTCTCGATAGACATGGTTAAAATTTTCTAAGTTCAACATATTTCAGAGATCCCAGTCTTTCTACGAGAGACTCGAGTCTCTTAATTTTTCAATTTTATTGATTCAGTCTCTCTGTGAGAGACTCGAATATCTGAATTAACAATTTTATCGTTGGAGTTTCTCATACAGACACTGCGAGAGATCAATAAAAAGACCTAGGCAATAACTAAAAGAGTGTAAAAGACTGTGAGAGACGCTGAAAGACTCTGAGAGACTGGAGAGAGACTGAAAATTTTTGTCTAGGGTCACCTTTCAAACTTGCACAGCAAACATTTAAATTAATTCACTAATCACAAAATAAACAGTGTACTAGGTAAGGATTGAATACTTTAACATTTTGGGTACCGTTATATTGATTTTTTGGTGTTGTTCTTCATTTTTTTCAGTCACAAACAACGAAACCACTTTCCATGGTAGTCGAAATCCGGGTAGGTTTGCGTCTGTCGTGCAAATTATTGCCATTAAAATTCATAACAATACATCGTTAGTCAAGTCTAGAATTCCCTTTGGTATTTATTATTAAAGCGTACTCATTCGTCTGCGGTTGTTGCTTGTATGTTCATTCTGTGTGTGTGGTTCATGTGCATGTACGTTTGTACATACGTATTAGTGTTCGTAGCGAATTTTGCAGCCGACGAATTTGCTTTTTCAATGGCAAAATGTGTCTTGAGAGAATTCCTTTAACGTTTATTATACCGATACAATACATTTTAATAACGTACCCCTGTTGCAACCACTAAAATGCCCTAAAGGGGCGTTCGCGAAAACTGTTCTGAAATGACTTAATCATTTGCCTGACATATTTATCTATACAATCATACAAAGTTTACTCAAAAGTCCTTTGTTTCGTCTTAAAATTTAGTCTACGTGATCAAAAAGGATTTAATGGATCGGTACAGATAGATTTCATCATCGTACCTCTGAAAAACTAGACTTGTTCTTACTGGTGTTTTTATTTACGGCTGTTCCTAGAAGATGAGAATTAAATGACGGCTATAATACGAGATAAATGTCACTTTTATGTAAATATCAACAATAAATTGATCTTACACGACGGTTCCTTGTACCAGTTTATGTTGGTCATTAAAATAAGTCGAAACATACAGCGAAGACAAAAACGTTATCCTCTCTTTCTCGTATGTGCTGTATTTTCTCGATTGAACTTTATGAAAATTTACCTACCCCTTTAGTCAAAATGTGACCGGTTATCTACCGTTCAGAGCATGACGTAGACTGCATATCAAGAGGACCGTATAACAACAATAATTTGATGCAAACGAAAACAAAAAACTGTTGCGGTCCGGCATGACCAGGATTATGGTGCAAATGGCTGCAGCGGAATGTCTAATTAAAAAGGTGAATGTCGCCGATGTGGTGGCCGCGTCGTATAGCGTCCTTTTTAGTTAGATCACGGAAAAAAGATGAAGAAAAACTGGTCATGGCCTGTCAAGGTTCACACGCAGCGTGACGGCAACCCATTACCGACCATATTGGTAAAAATTGTGACACCAGTTTCTTTATAGGTAGATAAATACAAACCCGCACAAAAATTCCAACTGTATTCTTAGATGGATCAGCGATTTCAATCAAAATTTTACGAAATTTTCCTTACTTTCTCTTTCACTGCTGAAATTCCTTGATTTTCCCCGATTTGCTTTTAATAAACAAACTGAAATCTTCTTACTTGCATTAATTAGGAAGAACGAAGTCAGGAGAATCAATTAAATGTCCTATTGAGAAATTATGTTATCATCTTCATAATCAGCATGACGTCTCTCCAATCCTTACTTGGCTCATATGAATTTGATAATTCAACTGTTATAATGTTATGGGATGATTTAAATAGTAAAATTTAGTTTTACGACAATGATTATTTAGTATGTCTACATTGTTTTTGGTCCAAGGTACTTGCGACAACTTCGATAATTGTGACAATGGGTTCCGGCGCTCCGGGCGATCCGGACTTGAGACAAAGCATTTTGCTTTTGATCGTGTAAATTTTACATCGGCAGAATTCGAGGAGATCGCCGTATTTTCTTTGAAGCATTCCAAAAAGTTTTAATGGAATGGAAGGTTATTTATCTTTAAAGGGAAAACTTCTAAACAAATCCCCTGCATTTTTTATGATTTCATCCCCTGATTGTAGGGAATAACGAACGTTTAAATCATAATAGTCGTGAAAATGTGAAACTCCTTCTATATTTCCCTTTGTTTTGTTTTCATTTATCTTTTGCTTTCCTTAGTTCTCGCAACCGCCTCCGTCCTCCCTAATATCTGCAGACGGAAAACACGATCTAAGCTGACTGGGTATGTACGAGGGTGGATTGATAAGTTTCCGGCCTAACCAAGAGATGACGCCACTAGGCCTACCTTGAGGTGACATTCTATAGTACCATCCTTGGATAGCTTGTAGCTATAGTTTCAGCCCGATCTCCTTGCTAGTGTAGGTTTGACAGCACGCTGAACAAGACGCCTCTGTGGTTTTCGTAAAAATGGAAAAGCAGGAAAATCGTGCTGTCATCAAATACTTTTATTTGAAGGGGTTAACGCCGAAGGAAATTAAAAAAGAGATGGACTCAACACTGGGGACATCCTCCCCGTCATATTCAACCGTTAAGCAGTGGGTTTCCGAGTTTAAAAAGGGTCGTGTGAGCACCTCTGATGGGCCTCGCTCAGGACGCCCCGTTGAGGTCACAACTCCAGATATGATCGAAAAAATTCATCAAATAGTGCTGGGAGACCGCAGATTGAAAGTGCGTGAGATAGCTGAGACCTGTAAGATGTCATATGAACGTGTGCAACATATTTTGCACCAACATTTGCATATGGAAAAGCTCTGTGCAAGATGGGTGCCGCGTTTGCTAACAGTCGACCAAAAATTGATTCGAAAAAACATTTCTACCGCAAATTTGTCATTGTATAAGCGTAATCCAAGCGAATTTTTGCGTCGATTCGTAACCGTTGACGAAACGTGGGTCCACCACTACACTCCTGAAACCAAAGAAGAGTCTAAACAGTGGATTGGACCAGGGGAACCAACTCCAAAGAAGGCAAAAACAATTTTTTCGGCGAACAAGGTTATGGCTACTGTTTTTTGGGATGCAAGAGGTATTATATACCTACATTGATTACCTTGCAAAGGGTAATACTATCACTGGTCAATACTACGCAGACTTATTGCAACGTTTGAGCCACGAGGTGAAAATTAAACGACCTCATCTGGCGAAGAAAAAAATCTTGTTTCATCACGATAACGCACCAGCGCACACGTCAATCGTTGCGACGGCTAAAATCAACGATCTAAAGTTTGAATTGATGCCGCACCCTCCTTACTCTCCAGACCTAGCCCCGAGTGACTATTTTCTGTTCCCTAATCTCAAAAAATGGCTTGGCGGTAAGAGATTTGCGGACAATGAAGAAGTAATCGAAGCTGTAAATGGTTATTTTGAGGAGCTTGACGAATCAGTCTATAGAGATGGCATTAATAGACTGGAACACCGCTATGAGAAATGTATCAGCCTTGGAGGAGATTATGTTGAGAAATAAAAAAAAAAAATTTTTAAAAACCTTGTTTTTCTTGGTCAGGCCGGAAACTTATCAATCCACCCTCGTATAACAACCCTAGGGGTGGTACTTTTAAATTTAATTAATTGCAAATATTTTTTAAACGGTTCCTTTACAACCCTAACTTCTATAATTTAAACGCAGAAGAATGCCGATGGGCTTTCGTAATAAGAAATCCCGCTGAATTAAAAACAAATACGCGAATTTTGGGGCTAATGTTTTTTCCACGTCGGTTTTCTTAACGGCGGAAAATCCTACACATAATTTTCCGAATACTTTTTTGAAAGAAAGGAAGCGATAGGAGGGGTGGTTGAATAAGTGTCGGGGTCGGTTTTCTCGTAAATGCGCCGAGTCGACATGCCCCCGTCGTTATGTAATGAAGAGATATTGTAATCTTTGGCGAACAGTACACTGAAGACTGTAAAAAGTTGGCCGCTGTTCGTATAGATACGACCACAACCCAATGTCGAGCGCGCACATAAAGAGGGTAATTCGCCCGCCCGGACCGCTCGTTCTAGTCGAGATAGGGTGCAAGTGCAACCGCACTAAGCTGCGGCTATTATTTTCACCGATACACATAATATACGGCGTGTAAGTTACACGACGTTCTCGTAATCAAGAAAATACAAACCGAGAGTTTTAAATTCAGTTATTTGCAGGCGGAGAAGAAAACAAAGGAAAAACGAGCATTGAGTGACACAAAACGAGAAATGAACAATAAATGTATCCAGCCCCGGGATGTAACCACAGAATTTTACCTCCAGGGATATCAAAAATAGTCCCGAAATTTGTGAATAACCTGTCAATGAGATGAAGCGTCAAGTCTGCAAAACCCCTAAATAAATTTTACCTTTCGTTTGTTTTTTTCTGGCAAGTACCATCGAATATTTAACAGACGGCCTAGGACAATCGGAAAAATTCTCAACCCGGAAAGACATATACCGCATCAGTTTCCTCGGAGAGCTCTCAAACAACACGTCCCTGTGACCCCTTTATTCCGTACGATAAAACTGGATGAATTATGCCGGGGACCGGGACATATTTTAGCGTCAACGTATAGGCATGACATGGGTCCCGTGCGCGAGAAAAGAAAACCTTACTCCATACGTTCATACACACACAGTCACATACATGTCACATTCGCACACATTTACACACACACATATACACGTGTGTTCACAGCACACTTAAATCATTCTGATTTACTTGTTCATGTATCGCGGAACGCGACAAACGCTGCAATAAAATGGCATTTCTACTTGCGAAGTACACTACAGTCCGAAAGTTTTGGACTTTGAATAACGACAAATGCTTCCAGGAATTTGATGCACGGGACATCTAAACAACAGTCTGTCGTCCGCAAAAATCCGTATATACAAATAAAAATAGACGTGTGCAATCACAAATACCCATCGAAAACCGCTGACGTTTCTATGAGGTTGTAGTGCACTATGGTGGTTGTATGTGGTAGTGAAGAAAACGTGGTTGAAAGAGGTTAACGATACCCTACGTAATGTTCGAAATTTCGCAAGTTTGGTGGCGATGCAAGTCTATGACTCGACCACCAGCCACCAAACATCAGTGAGAATGCATGAGAATGTTCTTCGATATTTCTACAATGGTCCTCAGCTGGGCTGGTAGAATCGAGAATGTTCTGGAATGTTTGATGATCTTCACGTATAAGTGCTGAAGCTAGACTGTAACACTTAGCTAGAACATTTACTTATTTCGACCAGTGTTCCAAAGAATGTTTGAAATTCCTATAGATAACACATGAAATTTCTCCAGTTTTGTAGGTGTCTGTGTCAACAGTTTTGAATAAGTAGTGAGAATGTATCAGAATGTTCTTGAATGTTTCTTTCTACAGTGATATTTAGCTATAACTGGGCTGGAAGAATCGAGAATGTTCTCGAATGTTTGATGATTTTCATGTGTAAATACTAAAGCTAAATTCTGACACTAAATTAGTGCATTTTCGTTATATTTCGACCACAGTTCCCAGTGGGATCTTCTACAATATTGAAGACTTCTCCAGTCTGATGTGGTTTGTGTTATAATTATCGTCACTTTTTCGCACTCGTACCTCCAAGTTACTTTCTGGCGGTCGGACTTTTTGCTAGACTCTGTAGCAGTAGCACATCCGCAGATACAAATAATGTATTACACTCTCCCTACAGTTGGGCTCGGATATAATTGCAAATGGGTACACGACACCGATATAAAATTGCAAATAATTAATGGGCGGGGTCGTGGTAGCACTGTCCAGGTACCTTAAGGACACAACCTGACGTCCGTACACGTACACGGATGTGTATATAAACGCTCTAATCAAAACGTCGCGCGGCCAGATAATAAAGTAGTAAATAACATATTATATTAGCGTTATGCGCTCGTTAAAGCAAAACATTGTAATAACATAAAATAGTTACGGGACAAAAACTCACACGTATGTATTTATGTATGTAGTAGGTACCTGTGCATCTATGTATGTACTCATATATGTGATCGACAGACAGAGAGACCTGGCGACAGCCAACTTCGTAATGGTCGTATTCAAATTATACAAGGCATCAAAGTTTGCAAAATTTCCTAGAACAACTTCCTTATAAATACATACGTATCGATGTCTTTTATTTGAAACGTTTTTCTTTTTAATTGGGCAAACAGTAATTAAACGTGTTTAAATAATTTCTCCTTATACCCCGCCGGATTATTCCAGACAAATATTTTCTCAGTTAATTGTTTCCATGCGGCACCCCATTAACGAGTTCTAATGCGCCCAATGGAGCACGAAATTGGGTGTAAATGGCCGATATATCTTCCCCACACGTACGTACATACACATCTGTCCCAGGGATACGTATACGACCGATTGCTGACTGATAAATAAGCTCGCAATGAGATAAAAGTGTAAAGTTAAATAAATTTTCCATTTTTGAAACTTGAGTTCATCATCCCCGTTAGAAACTCCGCCGAATCTTAAGGATTTTGTTTATAGTTATATCCCTAAGTCAGATAAGTCAGGATGGAAGGAGTGGTAGGGATATAAAGCAGAGGATAGCGCAGGGTCGTGTCGCCTTCAATAAAAAGAAATCACTTCTATGCTCGCGAACCGTTAATTTAGATATTCGAAAAAGGTTGTTAAAGGTGTATGTTTGGAGCACGGTCCTGTACGGGTGCGAAACATGGACGGTGGGCGCTGAGGAAAAGAAAAGGTTAGAAGCGTTCGAAATGTGGTGTTATAGGCGGATGATGAGGATATCGTGGGTAGAAAAGGTTAGAAATGAAGAGGTATTGGAAAGAATAGGAGAACAGAGGACTCTATGGAAGTCAATAAGAAATAGGCGAGATAGGTTGGTAGGACACCTTCTCAGACATGAAGGTCTAGTCAGAGACATATTAGAGGCAGAAACAGGAGTTAGGAGGGGTAGAGGTAGACCTAGATTAGATTACCCTTCGCAAATAGTTAAGGATGTGGGCTGTTCTAGTTTTAGGGAAATGCGAAGTTCAGCTCAGGATAGGAAAGAGTGGAGGTACGTGTCCAACCAGTCTTAGGACTGACGACCTTATGATGATGATGATGATGATATATCCCTAAAATTATTACTATTCCGCACCTAATTATGTGTTGTGCCATTTTCCACTTACCCTTTTGCTATTTCTTAATTTCCACGGCAATACCCTCTGCCGATCCCCCCTCGAGCACCCCGTCATCGTCGGAAATTCGCTTTCACTCGAAAACGGGCACATCTGCCGCATGCCCGAGGCAACTGGCGCACTGTCAGGGCTATTACCCCGGAAAATAGGGGCCCAAACCCCGAGCCCTTTCATTTACGACCGAATTCTAATAACAATGCCAGTTAGCACAGTTGTTACAACATTCGTTCCCCAACCGGCGCACCTGAATTCGCCCTTCCCGTTTTACGTCATGTCCTAAATTTTTACGACCGAATTAAGTACAATAAAATGGAAAATAAATTAAAGGAACCTAATGCGCTAATAGATAGTACCAGGTAGTTGCTGCTGATGTAAAACAACGTAATTCCGCTTCCTGCATAATAACAAGCGAATTTATGGATTCAATTTTCGCAATGCGCCACAAAAATTATACTATGTAAACGTTTCCGACATTCGCCATCTGACCAAAGAAAAACTTTAATTCTCTTCTGACTGTGTACTCAATAGTTAAAGAAACAAAAAGATTCGAACGATTCCAATTTTCCTATTACCACTGTCGTCATCAAATAAAGCAGAGGCGAACAAGAGTTCAATTTAACTCTGGGAAGAAATTCGTTAAATATTAGACCTTCCAAAGAAGATGTATTTTCAGCAATTCTAACGCTCCAAGCAGTTCGAGTAGAACGGATGATGACAGCAGAGAAAATTTTCAACGCAAAACACACTAATAGAGATTAACGTTAGGGGCGATAGGTTATCGAAAGGCCAAAATAACTGACCCCAACTATTTGGTACAAATTCAAACTGTGATAACGGTAAGAAATGTCAACAAGTGAATGTTAGATACGTAATTTCTCGACAGGACGAGTGAATGAAATGTGACAGTAAGATTTCGGGGAGGAGTTGATTGTATTTGCCAACAAGCCCTTATATAATATACCTTCCCCTAATTCATCAATCTCAGCCATCTTCGCGTTCTGTTGTCTAAGAACTTTGCTATTGGAAATGGGAAATTTCAAACTCGGAAATCTAACAAATTGATAGAACCAAACCTGTAAGTCTGAGAAAGTTGCACTATGGGGAGGCAGAACAGCAATTACATTTATGATATAAGCAAATTTCGGTCGCTAATGGCGTATATTATGATTGACTCTTGTCCACGATTGACAATCAATCCAAAACTTACGTTATAAAATACATACAAAGGTTTTAATTTAAAGTTTATTTTATAGCCTACAACATGTCAAAACTTACGATTTCTTTTTTATATATTTTACAGATTGTGAGAAATAACTGTCCTTAATTTCTTCATCATGTCTCATTCCTTCTACAACATGCTAATATATGTATGTATGTACAATAATGAATATGATACACAATTTAATAGCGTTGTTGCAAAATGCTTCAAAGATATTGGTCAACACATCGTTTTCACACGACTAATTTAACAGGGTAATTGAAACAATAATGTCAGTTTCGCCATTTCCTAAACCAAAAAAAGTCTACATAATTATTTCCCTTCTCTCATAAAGAAAATACTAAAGAACTCAATTTCAGTTAGGCAAGACACACATTTATTTAAATGATTGTTTTTTGAATATTCAACTTCATTTAAATTTTAAACAATTCATCTAAAGATAAAGATCAATAAATTCAGCGAAAATGGTTGATATGAGAGCTTAAAACATTGATACGTAATTCCTCACCGAAAAAACAATAAGAAAAAGTTTCGTCAATAAACTCTAAAGGCCTTCTTCAAAATATATAAAAGGTCAATGACTATTATATTATTATCCACCAGGTTTTCGTCAGTCCCAAGTTTAAAAAATTCTCAACATATCGTGCCTCTGTCATGTTATAAATTGTTACTCGCCTAGTGTGCCAGGTCCGTACCTACTAATTATCATACAATCTTTTCCGATAGGAGAAGATTCAATCAGCACCCAACACATCCTACTACTACAATGCATTATGTATTTGGTTGTCCAGCAGAGACAAAACCGCCCACTGCAACATTACATGACGTCCTCTTTTATTATGTGCATAATTTTTTAATTTCTTTCTATTACATAATCCGTTTCACATTACGAAACACAGAAAACAACAGGAAAATCTCAAAGTTTCCGTACAGTATATACCAATTCAATCGAGTACGTAGCTGTATTCTGTACAGTATTAGACCGGTCCGCACGAAATAGATCTGCGCACAGCTGTACATCCATTTAAAACCAGCGCTATCATTAATTCGAAAAATAGCGCGAAAAGCGAGATGACAAAAAGGAAATTCGATCATCAACCTGTACAATATACAAAGCGTTTGTGAAACAAGACAGAATTTCGAATTTGCGGCGACTGCGTATTTTACCGTGTTCGAAAGCGCCTGTTTAAAATGTAAAAAGGTAGGTGTTGTTAGCGGCAATAAAAGTGAATGAAGTAGATATTTTAAATTTATCGCTATATTCATTCGCGACTTTACGACTAGTTGTAAATATTCCGTCGAAATATATTACCTCCAGTAGGTACTGCGTTTCTGTTTTGTTTTCGTTTAACAAAAAAAAAAACGACAAAAGAAGACACCAAAAGAAAAAACAAAATAACAACAGACAAACGACCAAAAACAAAAGGGCACATACTTTTAAATTATCATGTAGGCGCATTCAAATATTTACATTAATTTCACTGAGCCCTCTTCGTTAGGTATCTCAAATTAGATGCATCTACAGATGTAAATATCTACATGTATGTGTTTTATTGAAAACTGGGGGTAATCTTATCGACACAGAGGACGCGCTGTAGCTCGAAAACGTGCGTAATTGGATCTTTTGAATCCAATTCCTAACCTAAATTGTGTACTTTGTCGTTCTATTCCTGTCCTTTTGAAGGTACGAGATGAGATTCGAACCGCTTATTTTGCACGAAAATCGTGTATGCTTCGTCGGATACAAAAATACCTACTCTTGTCCGACGAGAAAGAGGACGGAGCAAGAAAAGGAGAAGATGAAATGGCATTCTATTCAGCAATATCGGTCGTTACTATGGTACGAATGGACCCATTCAGACCCGTTTCAATGGAAAGAATTGTAATTATTTTCGCTAGCGCATGATATCGACGAGACAATCGCCATAGAAGTTCGAATAACCAGAAAATCTTTAACTCCATATATTTACACAATCTTCTTATTTCTTTTTTTTTGGTATTAAACAATGGAACAACTGCATTTGTTTAACATATGAAACAAAAACGAATCAAATGGATTTGTTTTACATACATTCTCGATAATCGATTTTGCGTGATTATTCGATCTGTTAGTATCTCGCGTTCCAATCGAAAAGCGGCAAACTTTATTACGAAAGTGATTAGTTGACTGGGCAGTAGTGCAATTAGTCATTTGTTTGAAATGTCAAACGGGCTTATCGCGGCAGACCGGGGACAAAGCCAATATTACACACTTATTTCCTACCTGTAAAGGTATTTGACTTTACGTAGGAAATTGACGTTCAGTTTTCATCTGTTTTGTGTCTGGCCAAAAGTTCAAAGTCGGGGAAAAAGGAGTACACTTACAATTAGTTTAAAATAGTAATATAATCGTTCTTTTTATACTAACCATGGCACCAACACCACAAGATTATAATTTTTGTGCAACTACTTAACAAACAATCCGCTTTGCTACTGTAATTAGTCGGCATTGTAATAACGATTTACAACCAATTATTATATTACAGTATGTCGCAATTTTTATCGTCCGATCTATGTACTGTGTTACTGTCGGCTAACACGCTCGATTTGCCGTCAAGTCCCGTAGCCGTTTGTGGAAAAGAATGAAAAATAGAAAAGAAAACCGTTTCTGCAGGACTTGACCTCGTCCCATATGAATCTTGCTCTATTTATTATAAGTCAACATCGAATAATAACTACTATTATTATAACTCCGTTGTGCTTTGTGCAAGGCTTTTTCTTTGGGCTATAAAATCGCAGAATATGGACAACAGAATGTTCATCAAATGCTACGAAATTATGTGTTAATGGCATTTTTTTTTGCTTACTTAATATTAATTTGGACTTCGCAACGACATAGACTGATTAAAGGCTAATTAAGTGCACTAATGAGAAATTAAATGCTTAAATATAATTTCTTATTGGGGCACTTACTTAGCATTTAATTATCTATATGTCCGTTTTAGATTCTGGTAACTTTACTGTTTGTACATACATAACAAACGTCAGTGTTTGAAGCAATTTGGTCTAGTCGAGCACCAATAGAAAACAATTGAATATAATATGCGATTTTAAACAACGGAAATGTAACTTCAAACAAACACAAGTCGATAAACAAAAGAAACAACATACGTCTTTCTGACAGCGTACAATTCCACTTTTCGAAACAAAACAGGAGCTCCTGACAGTGACAAACGAAAAATAAACGAAACACGGAGATGTTATATATATTTATATTTTGGGACGCCTAGCACCTCCACCCTTTAAACGTACCGTATAACAATTAATTATGATCAAGCTTAAGGCGCAGACGGTCAGAAAAAAAAGAAATAGATTACGATCCCTTTTGGGCAATAAAAAAATAAAACGGAAAATCAGGATTTAGGCTCAGTTGTCAGAAGAAGCCGATGTTTATTTTGGGCTGAACGACGGTTTTCTTTACATTTACAGTCCCTATTTCACCCCTGTGGATTCTACTAAGATGATTTATGGGGGCAAAATGTTCTAAACTTTCTAATGACAAAAGAATTTTGCAAATTCCAGTTCTTCTTACAATTATTACTCCGAACAAACGAACTTTATATCTTTATAGCAGACATAGATTTTTGTGTGCAAAGTAATGCAAATTTTTCGGAAAAATTCCAAAGTTTATGGCAACCGTTAAAGGCAAAATTGGAGGAAGGCTACCAGCAGGTATGGGTACATTTTTACGATCCAGAAGGCTATTTGCATAAAAATGAAAAGTTAGCATTGACTTCATCTACGTCAAATAAACAACATTTTCCGTTCCGATAATGGCGCATTCTTTCGCTGTTCACGAATCACCACGATAAGGGAAAACGAGAGAGAGAAATCCTCATGTACAGTTTGTCGCACACGAGTACCAAAAACAAACCAAGCGTTAAGTGTGACGCGACGCACTTATAAAACGTAAACAGAAGATTAACGTGACTTACGGTTTTCTTTTTTTTTTTGCAACAATGGTAGTAACAGTAGTAGTAGTAGTAGTTAGATGCTTCTTCTTGTGTTAATTCATTGGTTACCTGCAACAAAAAGAAAAAGAAAATTCAAACTTCACAGCGTCACCAAAAGAAACGCTTTATGGAATAATAACTGGGTTCTGGTATTCGATTTCCTTATTTTTCGTCCACAAATAAGCCAACCGAATCCTACCGTCCATGACGAGTTTATTGTGTACTTATTTATCACTACAATCTGACAGTTTCATGGTACCAAATCAATTCTATTAATAATAATTATACCAAACAAAAAATCCAACACCTTTAAATTAAATCATATAATCATTACAAATTTTTATTCACAATTTATTTCTAGAAAATAGAAACGGGGTTAGACCAATCAAGAAATATTTTGAAAACGCATAAATTTCATACAGTTTCAGTTTATTGGATCCACAAGTTAATTAAGATCAATTGCTTATGCAAATAATAACAAGTAAATTAATATGTACCTATACTACACGGTCGGTGTTACAAGCAGTTTAATATAAAATGTCTCCGTGAACTAGTTTTCGATAAATGAAAACGATTGTTCCGGTAAATTTCAACCTTTCACTTAATTAAAGTGGATAAGACCAGATGCAAAATAATAAGTACGTATCTCTCTCTACATCCAGCTGCTCAATCTTGATTGGATTTTTTAATTAAGAAAATGATTCGCGACAACTTACTGTAGGTACTT
The DNA here is from genome assembly GCF_000699045.2 of Agrilus planipennis. NCBI lineage: Eukaryota > Metazoa > Arthropoda > Insecta > Coleoptera > Buprestidae > Agrilus > Agrilus planipennis. The sequence goes on along the minus strand of NW_020438904.1, from coordinate 230,268 downwards.
TGGCGGACAAATTTCTGTCATGTTGCCCCTCGCAAACGGCCACGTCTTCAACTTCCAGCATTTTATAAAACAATCGCAATAAGCGCAACAAATCTATCAAAAGAAACCCGATCTGCCATTTTCACCTGCGACAGGCAATTATTTCTGATGAAGGAAAAACAACAGAGAGAAGAATGAGTTAGGTACCAACCGTATAACTAAATTGTAATTCTAAGACTCGCGCGCGAGAGACTTTTACTACTTGCCACTAATAAAATCAACTTGTGCAAACGTACACAACAAAATTAATTATAATAAAACAAACGCACTCATCATAATTAATTGAATAGAACCGTGATTTCACCCTACTTGTCTTTCTAAATAAATTGTATCACCCATATTTTCGTATTGAAATAGAGGTGAGAACGGAAGTACCGCTTACACAAGTCCTACCGTCATGCAGTTACAGCTGACACAGACAAATTTAGAAACACTGACTTTACGGGTTAACAATTAATTGCTCCGCAGACGTAAGTCCGATCCGTACCAGAATGGGCTCGTTCGAAGCCCAATGAATGCGGCAAGTTTTCGACGCAAGCAGTTTTATATTGTGACACTCCTGGTCCGCGCTAGAGCCGACCAAATTCGCGCAATTTACCCTATCCTGCGTTTTGGTGTTTTCCTGAGTCCACAGGATGGCTCATATTTTCGGACTGGGTGGTCCGATCTCTATGGGAGCACCATCAAAATTTTCCAGAGATACTGGGCTCTGCGTCAAGAGTAAAAGCGCCCACCTACGAGGTTCCGTTTCGGAGTTATGGCTGTCGGAAGTTTTAGCCAAGTGTTATTTTCGAAATCGAGGATTAAATGTTTAGGAGAACATATCTGACGAACTATTAAAGATAGCGCAAAAATTCTTGCACCAGCGGTTGGCCCGTACCTAAGTGTACTGGAAAAATTTTATTTCGAAGAAAAAAAAAATTAAAAATTTTTGAAAATTTTGAATTTTTCATCAACACCGAATGCGACCGCATACGGTTCAAAATGTTCGCGCTGAGTCGGGGCATCCATCTGTGAAAGAATTTTTCCGATAGGTCCTACCGTTTTCCAGCCATAGCTCGCGAAACGTCAAACTCAGGAGCTGCGCGCTCGCGAACATGGCCGCGGTTAAAAATCCATAGCTCCGCAGACGCAAGTCCGATCNCCGATAAGTCCTACCGTGTTCGAGCTACAGGGTACAAGAGGTTAAATTTGAAAATTTTACGTTCAGGAACATGGCCGCAGTTGAAAATTCGTAGCTCCTCACCTCGACCTCCGATGCGTTCGATGCCAAAGATGTGATGTACAACCACTGTCCAAAATCAATGGTTTGCTTTCTGCTGTAGTTTTCGCCTCGTCCACACAACTGGAGTTTAAAACAGTGTGACTCACCGCGAAGGCTCCATCAAATTTATTAGCCGAGCATTTAGTTTTCTCGCGAGGTTTGCCATTGCAATGATATCACTTCCAATTTCTTCCCACGTAGACTTACTGTGTTCCAAGATTTTTTTCAGCTATTACGGACTAGTTTTACAGTCGTCGAACGCATCGGAGACTTGTTCTTTCTTCGCAAAAGTGAACAACGCGCGCTGGTCGTTTTGGAGGCGAACGAGTCGAAGTCCGACGTCGAAAAGCGGGAACGTAAAGGGATTGACAATTAAGTCGATCGTCGGCGAGATCAAGTGCGACACCTGCCTCTCCGCCAAAATATCGTGCGCCCCGTTCGGAACTCGAAAGAAACACTCCACGGAGCTCCTCGAGCAGAGAAGCATTGCCTGGTGGAGTTACGCCGATCGAACTTTGGGCAGGGGAAAAACCAAACCTGTCTCATCTTCGTTCGTGTGGAGAAAGAGCTTTTGTCCTAGACAAAACTCCCGGAAAGGGGAAGTTCGATCCAAAGGGTATTCCAGGATACTTCGTCTGCTGTTCCGCACAATCCAAGGCTTATCGCATTTGGATACTTGAAGAGCGGAAAGATCGAGTGTCTCGGGATGTCAAGTTCCTAAACGAGTTCCAGCCTAGTCCATCCCGGAAACAAAATGCCCCTCGAGAGCACGAGAACCCGACCTAGGATGTCGACGAACCAGTCAACGCATCTACAGGGATTATCTGTTAGACGCCAGTGTCACGAAGCTCCCGAATCATTTACCTCAAGTAATCAACAATCAAGTCAACGAGCCAGTTGACGAAATCGACGACGAGGATGTTTTAGAGCCCTTCTACGGATTTGAGGACGATCCAGGACAGGAAGTTGCCGAGTCCGACGGAGCAGGGGAAACAGAGCAACGGCCAACACCAGGAAAACAGGCAGCGAAAAGTAGACCAGGCAGACCCAAGACCGTGAGGACTGGTAAGAGGGGTCGCCCATCAAAACAGTACCACGAGGCAGTCATCGCAGAGGAATCAGACGGCGAAGAGCACGCTCTCGCTCAGGGTCAAATCGAAAAAAACGACAGCCCGGACGAGAACTTAGATGACAACAGTGACCAACTCGAGGATGACGATGCTACTTACCAAGCCGGCCAGTGCGTGGCGATGGCAGTCATCGAGATTCCTCTAAACAACGCCCTGGAGGGAGAAGACAAGGACGAGTGGTTTGGTACCATCTATTCGGAAGCCAAGTGTCTGGTGGCGAATGATACCTGGGAGCTGGTAGAAAGGCCTGCCAATCACAACGTGATTTCTTACCGTACAGTCTTACGCAACAAGTTCAACCCAGACGGAAGTCTGGATGGACATAAGGCCAGAGTTGTTGCTCGCGGATTCGCCCAGCGGCCCGGTATCGACTTTACCGACACATTCGCGCCAGTGGCGCGCCTGGACTCGCTCCCTCGCTCCGTTTCCTGTTGGCTTTGGCAGCCAAATTCAACCTCCAGATCTCCCATCTAGACATCAGCACGGCGTATCTCAACGGTGAGATGGACACCAACGAGTACATGGAGCCGCCGGTTGTATTGAGGGAATCGTTGAAGAGGATGATCGCCACCGAGACCGACAGAACCTTCGTCGTAAAAGCTCAGCGCATGCTAAAAGCGTTGAAGTCAGGCGACAAGGTTTGTCTATTGGTTAAAGCCCTCTACGGGCTACGCCAATCTGGTCGACAATGGCACGCGAAAGTCAGCGGTACATTCAACGCAGTCGGGCTGGTACCGACGGAGTCCGATCCCTGCGTCTACGTTGATCATCATCCTGGAAGGTGTACCTATATCCTGTTGTACGTAGATGACGTCGTCATCGTTTCGAACAACCCGGAACGCGTCAACGAGATCAAAGGTCACCTGGCCTCGAATGGGATCATCGGACATGCGGACGCGGACTGGGGAAATTGCCCGATCAACCGAGTTTCATACGCGGGGTACTCATTTTCCCAGCAGCTATCTCCTGGCATTCGCGCAAGGAGAGGATCGTCACCGACGCCATTATTGTCAGTTGATCATGAACATATACATAAATACGTGTATATCTGTATTGACACATGTATTATCTTATGAAGTAATCTTCATTACAATATGCATTTATATGCATTTAAATTTTAAATAAAACACAAAGAAATTCTGTTAACACTTGTAGGTATTTGTTTAAATTACAATAGCATAACTTACAAAAAAAAACTAACGAACGTTATCTTCAGACTTACTATAACAATATAAAACTAAATGTTTTTCTAAATTATCCATATTAAAATTATGTCGTCTATCTGATAAAAAATGTTTATAAACAGAAAACGTTCTTTCCAC
>NW_020438904.1:212811-222380 GCF_000699045.2 Agrilus planipennis | reverse complement strand
AAAATCGAGCAAAAAATGTTTAGGAGAACATATCTGGCGAACTGTTAAAGATAGGGCAAAAATTCTTTCACCAACGGTTGGCCCGTACCTAAGTGTACGGGAAAAACTTAATTTTGCAGAAAAAAAAATAAAAAATTTTGAATTTTTCATCAACACCGAATGCGACCTTATACGGCTCATGTTGTTCGCGCTGAGGCGGGGCATCCAGCTGTGAAAGAATTTTTCCGATAAGTCCTACCGTGTTCGAGCTACAGGGTACAAGAGGTTAAATTTGAAAATTTTACGTTCAGGAACATGGCCGCAGTTGAAAATTCGTAGCTCCTCACCTCGACCTCCGATGCGTTCGATGCCAAAGATGTGATGTACAACCACTGTCCAAAATCAATGGTTTGCTTTCTGCTGTAGTTTTCGCCTCGTCCACACAACTGGAGTTTAAAACAGTGTGACTCACCGCGAAGGCTCCATCAAATTTATTAGCCGAGCATTTAGTTTTCTCGCGAGGTTTGCCATTGCAATGATATCACTTCCAATTTCTTCCCACGTAGACTTACTGTGTTCCAAGATTTTTTTCAGCTATTCCGGAGACGGTTAATTATCCCGCATCTCTATCTCTGTGTGAAACCCTTGATAGGAAGGTAAAAGACTGTTTAATAATATTACTTTAGTAATTATCTATCGACAGTAATTCAATTCGAGATGCTGACGACGCTGCACTAGATGCCATTTTGAAAAACGCAAAAATTCTTTTAACTCCGATTAACGCACACAGCAAGTGGGCACCAAAAATCCACGCGAAAACCAATTTTATTGTAAACCCTGGGTAATGAGCAGTACTGGGCCTATAACCTGTTGTTGGTCATATGAGATATGTAATAAATCAAACGCGATATATTTAGAGAGGAAACAAAGAAAATAACGATTTCGAACGAACTCAAGATACACGTTTTCGTTACATGGTTATGGCTCAACAACAACTAACTTTTATTACAGGAGTCACAATAAAAAAAGTTCGATAGTCTATCTGTACAGGGAATAAACACAATAACCTAGAGACAAAATGTTAGGAATTCAGTTCACGCCTAATTTCTTTCCCTTTTCTTAAGTTGGCATTCGCCATTTTTCACCCCCACTTTGTATTCATTGTAAGGCCCAACCGACGCCATTATTGTCAGTTGCTTTGTGTTCTTTGTATCGAACAGTCGTCCAAATAAACGAGTCTTTATTAAACTAAATTAATTGTGTTTCACTGCGTCTTAATCTCGCCAATGGGTTATGGGCCCAGTCAGTGATAGACACGATTAATCGCGTCTTGAATCAAAGAGTAAAAAGTCGTAAATGTGTGAAAAACGCGAAGCGTCGAAACGCCACAAAGACAAGATATCGCAGGCGACAACGACGAGACTCGAAACATTGTCTCGCGACAACTACGACACGTGGCGAATTCAAGCCGAGGCCCTGCTCGTGAAAAACGATCACTGGGGCTACGTTTCCGGCGAAGAAGAGCAACCGGTGGTCGAAAGCGCAGGCGAGGCGCTGGTAGCCGCGCAAGCTGCAGCCAAGACCTGGCTAACCAACGACCACAAGGCAAAGGCCGATTTGATCTTGGCGATCAATCCCTCGGAACTAACGCAGATCCGAGGATGCATCACTTCGCGGGACGTTTGGGTTAAGCTGAAGTCCATCTACGCCTCAAAAAGACCAGCCCGAAAAGCGACGCTGCTGAAACGCCTCGTGCAACAAAAGATCCAAGATGGCGACGACGTCTCGAAGCATCTCACCGAGTTCTTCGATGCCGTGAACAAACTCAAGTCCATGGAGATCGACATCAACGGAGAGTTGATGACGATCATGCTGTTATACAGCCTTCCCATCAGCTTCGAGAATTTCCGCATAGCCATCGAATCTTGCGACAAATTACCCGACGCTGAAGCCCTGATGGTAAAGATCATCGAGGAGTACAACGCCAGGAAAAAGTCGACCGAGAGTGGCGCCGCCATGTTCGCGAAAGGCCAAGCTTCCTCAAGCAAGAACAAGTTCCAGCGAGGAAACAAAGGTGGCGCGAACGGCGGAAAAGGTGGTGGCAGCACAAGCGACGGCAGTGGTACCAACATAGGGAAGAGGTTCGAAAAACGCCGATACAATTGCTGATTCTGCAACAAAACTGGACATAAAGAAGCTGAGTGCTGGGAAAAACTCGCGACCAAAAACAAACCAGACGAAGTTCTCGTCGACAAAAAGTGCAGACAACCTCTGGTGCTTGGACTCCGGGTGCACCTCGCACTTGTGCAAAGACGAGGACGCCTTTGTGAATGTGCGTAATAATCCCGGACAATTGAAGCTCGCGGATAACTCGACCGTGTGGCCGGAAAAGGTAACGTGCGGATCGCAACAGCATACAGCCCGGACAACGTTGTGATGCTGAAACACACTTTGTGCGTCCCGGAGTTGAAGTCTAACCTCTTCTCGATATCAAAAATTGTGAACCGTGGCCACGAGGTCACGTTCAAGAAGTCGTGCGCAATCGTCAAAGACAGTTTCGGTGACGTAAAACTAGTCGTCGAACGCATCGGAGACTTGTTCTTTCTTCGCAAAAGTGAACAACGCGCGCTGGTCGTTTTGGAGGCGAACGAGTCGAAGTCCGACGTCGAAAAGCGGGAACGTAAAGGGATTGACAATTAAGTCGATCGTCGGCGAGATCAAGTGCGACACCTGCCTCTCCGCCAAAATATCGTGCGCCCCGTTCGGAACTCGAAAGAAACACTCCACGGAGCTCCTCGAGCAGAGAAGCATTGCCTGGTGGAGTTACGCCGATCGAACTTTGGGCAGGGGAAAAACCAAACCTGTCTCATCTTCGTTCGTGTGGAGAAAGAGCTTTTGTCCTAGACAAAACTCCCGGAAAGGGGAAGTTCGATCCAAAGGGTATTCCAGGATACTTCGTCTGCTGTTCCGCACAATCCAAGGCTTATCGCATTTGGATACTTGAAGAGCGGAAAGATCGAGTGTCTCGGGATGTCAAGTTCCTAAACGAGTTCCAGCCTAGTCCATCCCGGAAACAAAATGCCCCTCGAGAGCACGAGAACCCGACCTAGGATGTCGACGAACCAGTCAACGCATCTACAGGGATTATCTGTTAGACGCCAGTGTCACGAAGCTCCCGAATCATTTACCTCAAGTAATCGACAATCAAGTCAACGAGCCAGTTGACGAAATCGACGACGAGGATGTTTTAGAGCCCTTCTACGGATTTGAGGACGATCCAGGACAGGAAGTTGCCGAGTCCGACGGAGCAGGGGAAACAGAGCAACGGCCAACACCAGGAAAACAGGCAGCGAAAAGTAGACCAGGCAGACCCAAGACCGTGAGGACTGGTAAGAGGGGTCGCCCATCAAAACAGTACCACGAGGCAGTCATCGCAGAGGAATCAGACGGCGAAGAGCACGCTCTCGCTCAGGGTCAAATTGAAGAAAACGACAGTCCGGACGAGAACTTAGATGACAACAGTGACCAACTCGAGGATGACGATGCTACTTACCAAGCCGGCCAGTGCGTGGCGATGGCAGTCATCGAGATTCCTCTAAACAACGCCCTGGAGGGAGAAGACAAGGACGAGTGGTTTGGTACCATCTATTCGGAAGCCAAGTGTCTGGTGGCGAATGATACCTGGGAGCTGGTAGAAAGGCCTGCCAATCACAACGTGATTTCTTACCGTACAGTCTTACGCAACAAGTTCAACCCAGACGGAAGTCTGGATGGACATAAGGCCAGAGTTGTTGCTCGCGGATTCGCCCAGCGGCCCGGTATCGACTTTACCGACACATTCGCGCCAGTGGCGCGCCTGGACTCGCTCCCTCGCTCCGTTTCCTGTTGGCTTTGGCAGCCAAATTCAACCTCCAGATCTCCCATCTAGACATCAGCACGGCGTATCTCAACGGTGAGATGGACACCAACGAGTACATGGAGCCGCCGGTTGTATTGAGGGAATCGTTGAAGAGGATGATCGCCACCGAGACCGACAGAACCTTCGTCGTAAAAGCTCAGCGCATGCTAAAAGCGTTGAAGTCAGGCGACAAGGTTTGTCTATTGGTTAAAGCCCTCTACGGGCTACGCCAATCTGGTCGACAATGGCACGCGAAAGTCAGCGGTACATTCAACGCAGTCGGGCTGGTACCGACGGAGTCCGATCCCTGCGTCTACGTTGATCATCATCCTGGAAGGTGTACCTATATCCTGTTGTACGTAGATGACGTCGTCATCGTTTCGAACAACCCGGAACGCGTCAACGAGATCAAAGGTCACCTGGCCTCGAATGGGATCATCGGACATGCGGACGCGGACTGGGGAAATTGCCCGATCAACCGAGTTTCATACGCGGGGTACTCATTTTCCCAGCAGCTATCTCCTGGCATTCGCGCAAGGAGAGGATCGTCACCGACGCCATTATTGTCAGTTGATCATGAACATATACATAAATACGTGTATATCTGTATTGACACATGTATTATCTTATGAAGTAATCTTCATTACAATATGCATTTATATGCATTTAAATTTTAAATAAAACACAAAGAAATTCTGTTAACACTTGTAGGTATTTGTTTAAATTACAATAGCATAACTTACAAAAAAAAACTAACGAACGTTATCTTCAGACTTACTATAACAATATAAAACNCAATATGCATTTATATGCATTTAAATTTTAAATAAAACACAAAGAAATTCTGTTAACACTTGTAGGATTTGTTTAAATTACAATAGCATAACTTACAAAAAAAAACTAACGAACGTTATCTTCAGACTTACTATAACAATATAAAACTAAATGTTTTTCTAAATTATCCATATTAAAATTGTCGTCTATCTGATAAAAAATGTTTGTAAACAGAAAACGTTCTCCGCTAGCAAGAAGTCACAGGTACATATTTAAAATATGGCAAAAAATTAAGCGGAATTTCTGGATTTTCTGTCGTTGTATACCCTTCTAAAATGCTGTTTATGTTAATTAATTGCTTAAAACCCGAATTTTTATCGAGTACAAAACTAAACTTATTATTAATTTTACTTGCTATAGAAAAACAAGAGTCAATTTTTTCTTTAGCAGAAATAAAAACATGTACAGGTATAGTTTCGCTTAGCGACAGACCTCTAATAGTTTTTAGCTTTTCGATGCATTTTGAAAGAAAAACAAAATTACTTTCGATATATAAGTTAATTCATTTTTTACATGAGGATTATTTAAAGTAGTTTTGCATTTGTTAATAGCCGTGTACTGTCGGAAGAATCAAATTCTTTAATGACAGTTATTTTTTCAAAATTTTTAATATAAAAAAGGCACAGTTTAGCCAAGTTCCCCATTTTGTTAAAACAGGTTGAGGAGGTAAATGCGTTTCTGGTAGCCTTTCCCTATAATGTTGTACTCTCAGGGGAGCTTTAATAAATACTTTTTTTATGTTTGAAATCAATTTATTTACCTCCGGGTATTCCAACCTAACAGCTTCTGCTACTTGGTTTAAACCATGTGCCAAACATTTGCAGTGAATTAAATTCGAGTATAATACTTTACAGAATAACAACAAATGATTATTAGTCGCGTTTCTGGTAGCCTTTCCCTATAATGTTGTACTCTCAGGGGAGCTTTAATAAATACTTTTTTTACGTTTGAAATCAATTTATTTACCTCCGGGTATTCCAACCTAACATGTTCTTCTACTCGGTTTAAACCGTGTGCCAAACATTCGCAGTGAATTAAATTCGGGTAAAATACTTAACAGAATAACAACAAATGATGAAAAATATTAGAGACAACAACCGTATTATTAGTCGCTACGCATTTGGTTTTTCCCCAATAACAAGTTTGTATCATGTACGAAACGACGACATTCTCGTTCATTCTAAAAAGCAATTAGTGCAATGGTAAGTAACAGACTTTTAAACGTTAAATAATAGATTTGAGTAGCTTTTATGCAGATAATATATCGAATTATACCAAAATATGCATTTATTTTAAATGCATATGCATTATTCAAAAATCTTTGAAATATGCTTGCATATATGTTATATGCATTTTGCATATAATCCGAACTCTAGTGATGAGGTAATAAAATTATCGACATTAATTTCTATATTTTAACTAACCAAACAAGAATGCATAATTTAAAATAATAAAAAAAAAGCATTTATAATAAAATGTGGCTTAGGAACAAAAATATTTAGGAACAATAATAAATATAATAAGATGAGGTATACAACATTCACAAAAGTAACTTGTGTGTATTAAAAATACAAAAAAAAACTTATTGAAATGAATACCACCAACAAAGCAAAACAGGATAGACCTTAACTTCACTCTGTAGTAGTTAATTTTAAAGTCCAAACACAAGTTTCTTTATCACTTTGTTTAGTAGCTATACAAATACTACTATGATTTCGATGAAAGTATTATTTCCACTAAATTAAGTGATAAAAAGTATTTTGTATGTTATTTTTAAGAGAACAGCTATGTATTTCCTTTGTAAATGATGCTTTTAAAAAATAAAATACGTAGGTACGTGAATTAAACACAATCGCTTCAAATGAACACTAACATTTTGCAAATTTGCAATATCGACACTTCACTGTTTAATGTACCTATATCTAATTTCAATCTTACATACGACACGGTAATAGCGATTGTGTTTTTGACAATTATAAACTCATATCTGCTATACTACAACCATAAATTGCTACCACTATTTAGGAATCGATCTTAAACATTATTTGTATGTATGACTAAAACATGACAGTCTTTCAACTAAAATATTAAGATTTGACTTCGAATTTCGATGTAATTTATATTTATATCACAAACATCAATATATTGATTTTAATAAATGCAACTAATCGTAAATAAATATCGTATTCGGTGCTTAAGGAATCGGTATTTAAAAATATCTATCAACAAATTCTATATTTTGATATATTTATAATAATGTTCATAAAATTTCGGCCTGTATTTTTCTAATCAAATTATCGTGGTAGAAATGGGAAATACGAATTTCAATATCGGTACACAGGATATAGGTACCTACTAAATTATGAGAACGATGTGTGTTTAACCCACTTCACGCAGAAGGTTGTTTTACTTATCACAATATCAAAAACTCATTAGTACAGTTCATGAAACTTTTAAAACTAAATAATAAGGTAATGGCAGAAGTAATAAAAGTTAACATGTAACAGCTTTTGAACTTTCCTTAATACCCTGATTCATTCCGATGCTCTTAACTGGTGTGATCAATATACTGATTCATTCAGATTTCCTTGACTTTCTGAATGAGAACAAAATTGCATTACAAAAATCTAGAATAAAAATATATTTAAAAATTGAAAATAATTATTTAGCTTATTAGAACTGCATATTTCAATTTAACACCGAACAATTTACGTATGATATAAGCAAGCTTATATTATTACCAATTCCTTTCAAACGGTTAGACATATGCCCCATCCGTTTACCTGGATGTGCGTAACAAAATTCAACTATTTCTGTCTTACTCACGCCTAATGTGTATTCATTCTATCCAAGCAGATTTCCTCAAGGTCGCATCTCTAAGCGTTTGAAATAAGTTATAAAACTAATATTTTCTATCCCTCAGAACNCGATGTAATTTATATTTATATCACAAACATCAATATATTGATTTTAATAAATGCAACTAATCGTAAATAAATATCGCATTCGGTGCTTAAGGAATCGGTATTTAAAAATATCTATCAACAAATTCTATATTTTGATATATTTATAATAATGTTCATAAAATTTCGGCCTGTATTTTTCTAATCAAATTATCGTGGTAGAAATGGGAAATACGAATTTCAATATCGGTACACAGGATATAGGTACCTACTAAATTATGAGAACGATGTGTGTTTAACCCACTTCACGCAGAAGGTTGTTTTACTTATCACAATATCAAAAACTCATTAGTACAGTTCATGAAACTTTTAAAACTAAATAATAAGGTAATGGCAGAAGTAATAAAAGTTAACATGTAACAGCTTTTGAACTTTCCTTAATACCCTGATTCATTCCGATGCTCTTAACTGGTGTGATCAATATACTGATTCATTCAGATTTCCTTGACTTTCTGAATGAGAACAAAATTGCATTACAAAAATCTAGAATAAAAATATATTTAAAAATACCTGTAAAAAGTGCACGTCATGCCTTTTCAGCGAACTATAATCGTGTCTCGCAGCGAACTTTCTGTATACAATTACCCCGATCACAAAAATAACGAAAATAATTAAACAGAGGCCTACTATTCCAAATATTGTACCTGAAAGCAATCGACAATTAACATTTATACGATCTACACTTTAAGCATGATTTATATATTAAACTGTTGTTACCTAAACTTAATCCACTCGCAGGAAGGGAGTTAAAAAGTTTGCAAGCCTCCTTCGTGGGGTAAACAATTTCTACGGAGCAACTGTCCTCCTGCACATAAAATTTTTGTAATTTGTTTATATTACACTTACTAATGGTACCAGACTTATACCTGTGACACAAATGGCCCTTCTTCACCGCTACTGCGACATTTTAATATAATACTTGATCGGTAATTATCTGTAAAAACAATTGTAATGTACAGGATGGATATTTTAAAATTAAATCATAGGAAAACTGGCTACACATCTTTTAAAACAATAAAAATATGTATCAGAAAGCTTTCCCGAGTTTCAGGTAGTAGAATGAGGATTCGGGCTATAGATAGAATAGTTCGCTTAGACCACGGCCCTATAGCCCGAATCTTCATTCTACTATGGATTCTGGCCGTGAAAGCCTTTGTTCTTAGATTTTCAGGTAACCGGTCAAAAATTTTTTTCGCGACTAGCAAATTGATCAGTTGTTAAAGCCACTATTTTTAATACAATAACAATGTAGTATGTATATGTTAGGCCCGAAGACCGAAAACGCTCAGTGGCCGGAAAAAACTGCCACATCGCGTTCTGGCTGCCTTCGAACGCACAGAACGCGTTTTGGCTGTTTTTAAACGCTAGCAACGCGTTCTGGTAACTGTTAAACAGCCGGAACGCGTTTTGACAATTGTCGAACGCTCACAACGCGTTCTTAATGTTCGACTTGTATTTTTTGCCGCTTTCTACCTGCATACAATGAGATTTATATTGTAGCTACTTATAAAACAAATGAATTTCAATCCATTTTTCAGTTTTTACGAAACAATTCAATTATTGACTACTATAATTACATACCAAAGATGGGTTCGGTTTTTCTAGCCGAATCGTTTCAACAATATTAAAATTCAGTTCTAGGAAGAAAGTTATACTGAACACTTATACTGCCGAGCATATAATATATGAATGAATGAAATTTTAATAACCTTTTGTAATTTTAATATTTTGTCAACTTACCTAAACAATAGGTGTACGGTTATTAGCTATTGTTATAAACTGAAGGTACTAAAAATGTACAACTTTCCTTTATAATCATTCCAGTACAGTACATTTATGATCATTTGTAATTTGTATGATCTTTTCGGCGATTTTATAACAATGCACGTACCGAT
>NW_020438904.1:195141-207570 GCF_000699045.2 Agrilus planipennis | reverse complement strand
TTATTTAACAACAATTAATATTTATTTAAAAGTGAGTATTATGTATTAATTCTAATTCCTTGTAGTTATTGATAGTTTACGGTTTCTTAAGCATTTTTTTTTTAAATTACACAAAAACGTATTAAAGTAATACTCCTTAGGTGGGCTAAAGATAAAATATGTTGGAAAACATAAATCCTGAAAATTCTGGTACTCTCTCTCTGTCACCAATCATTATTTATTCGTTATAAAGGTGTAGAGGTCGCCAAAGGAGTTTCACTTCTGTCACGTGTACTGTGTTGCACCTGTTTTTTTTTATTTATTTTAAACGTTTAAAAACGACAATATCTTTCATTATTTTTCATTTTTATTTTATAAACTATTTTCTAGGAAAAACTAAGAATTTAGATGAGAATGTATGATTCTTTAAAAATCACTCAACAAAAGCTTACAAATATTTTCTTTTGAACACATTTAATATCCAAATGATTTTTTTTTTTTACTTCTAAAAGTACAAACAGCAAAATAAGAAATACACAACAAAAACTATGTACTACTTGATAAACTTTCTGGGTTATAAAAAAATTCTTTAGTGATTTAAAAATCACAATGATAACCGGATAGTCTTTCTACTACGTTTAAAATTATCATATTGTCACTTAAAAGTGATAAAAGAGTCCTTAACAAAAATTAGTTAAAAAATTATTTGGTAAGTCAAACTTAATATGTTAATAAGTATTTCTAGATTGTAAAGGTTGATTATTAAAAAAAAAAAAAGAATAAGTCCAGCCATTTATTTGCCTTAAACGCACTACCAAAAAGTAAAACAGAAAAGAGAGCTTTTATACCTAGATACTATAATAAATTGATAAATAAAAACATATATCGATATTAATTCATAATGGGGAAATTATCTAAATATTAGGATATATTACTGTGATCCTAAATCTTATACCTTAACACTATTTTGGTAGGTATTTACTAGTGGTGAGAAACGTGTGGCCCCCATGAGGTCCTTATGCGGTCTTAATGAAAGATGCCCCTTGTATTAATTAATATTAATGACGGAGATTTGAAAATTAGTAGAATTAGGTGCATAACGTGCTGCTAACTGTTAGGCATAACACGAATTAGAATGCTAGATATTGTCTTATATGTCGAATTTAAATGTTATCTCTAATAGTAGAAATGTCCTCAACCTCTAGTATACCACACCTAAAGAAAACTATTTTTACAATAAATGATAGTAACTTACGCCGTCGATGGTGTGTAATAGCGGCACATTGTACATGGAGCTTGGCAAGCATATTTGGTATGCCATACAAATTCTACAGAACAATTGTCTTTTCTTAAAATTTCTGGTTGTTTCTGAAATCAATTATAAAAACATAATATAAATTTTAGTTTAAGATAAATTTACCTCTACAGCCGAGCATCTAAAATAAATAGTAGATGATGTTTCAAACATAACTGAATCTCTGCAATATCCACCATTCTTATAATGAATAATTAATTCATTGTTAGTCCATTCTGGCCTTGCCACTGATCCAAAACGTATGTACCTATAATTTAATACAAATATAAAACTTTCACAAATTGATTCTCAAGTTCCAGAAAACTATCAATTTATTGCTATCAAAAACCAACGAATTTATTTGGTCATATTGCATGTAATTATATTAACTACCATGCATGATATAATTGTTTCGCTAAGCATTGCTTCTTTAATTTTAAACAGGTGAGGATCTAGAGAAGCAGTTGTCTCACCCCTTTGACTCATAACCCACTCATACTTATATAACTCTAGGCAATTTTATATCTTCGTTTCTCGTTAATAAAATGGATATAGTCAGGATAATTAACACATTTAAAAATTAATAGAGAAAACGACAGAAACAGGAAAGAGTGCGTACGTAGGATTTGTAGATTTAAAAAAAGCATTTGACAATGTTAAATGGGACAAGATGTTAAATATACTCAAAAATGTAGGGATGAGTTACAAAGATAGAAGACTGATAGTTAGTTTGTATAAAGAGCTACAGGCAGTTATAGAGGTAGGGATGCAACGTAGATAAGTAAATATTAGGAAGGGAGTCAGACAGGGATGCACACTGTCATCGCTACATTTCAATCTATATATCGAAGACGCGATAAACATCATTAAAGACAGTACAACTGTAGGGATAGATGTGCAAGTGCAAAAGATTAGTATGCTTAGATTTGCAGATGATATAGCAGTATTAGCATCTAGCAAGAAGGACTTAGAGATAGCTTTAAATAAAATGGAAGCGGTACTGACAGATCAGTACTGTATGAAAATAAATAAAAGTAAAACTAAAATACTAGTATGCAAGGGAGGAAAAAGTAGGGAAAGAGCGAATATAAAGATAGGAGACGAAAAATTAGAAGAAGTGGCTGATTTTAGATATCTAGGAAGTCATATAAGTCAGGACGGAAGGAAGAGCAGTATAAAAAGAACGGTTAATTTAGAAATTCGAAAAAGGTTGTTAAAGGTGTATGTTTGGAGCGCGGCGTTGTACGGGTACGAAACATGGACAGTGGGCGCGGCGGAAAGGTAGAAAAGGTTAGATATGAAGAGATATTAGAAAGAGTAGGAGAACAGAGGACTCATGGAAGTCAATAAAAAATAGGCGAGATAGGTTGGTCGGACACCTTCTCAGACATGAAGGTCTAGTCAGAGACATATTAGAGGCAATAACAGGAGTTAGGAGGGGTGGAGGTAGATCTAGGTTGGATTACTGTTCGCAAATAGTTAAATGTGTGTTGTTCTAGTTTTAGGGAAATGCGAAGAAATGCACAGGATAGGAAAGAATGGAGGTACGTGTCCAACCAGTCTTAGGACTGACAACCTTATGCTGATGATGATGATGATGATGATGAAAAATTAATATCCGCCGATTTATTCAGTTTCTCCGTTTCTAGCCGACCGAAGCCGAAATACATACAAACTGTTCTGATTAAAACATTTTTATTAGCGTTTATATTGGTTTTTATGGGTAACGAAAGATATATATATAAATATATATATAGGGTTTACCTTATTTTTTTACACTTTAAAACAAACACAAACATAAAATTGATTATCGAAACAACACTGTAATGTATCGGCACTTGAGTATGTGTATGTTACAAGGTCAACAAAGAAGATAAGTCTCAAGTGATAACACAGCAGAGCTGTGCTGACCGTCGAAAGGGCATATGTATACGAAAGGCCGCTCTCTGTATTACGTTTGTATCTGACTTCTGTATACGATTGTCTATACTAATTAAATGCTTATAATTATAATTACATCAGTGGTTAATTATTGAGTTCCACCTCGTACATAACAAACACGATTTTTGTTATAATAATGCATTTTTGTGGGAACGACAGGCAAACGAACTTTGCTCAAGGAAACCTAGAAACTTCAAGATCGAAAACAGAAAAAATTGTGAACTTGTGACGTCAGACCTTCACCTAATGTTGAAAGTACCAAGTATAGTAATCAAAATTTGAATCATATTACCTACTATCAACTTTTGGCTCATAATTTGGACATGAGAGTGTGCTGGTTCATCTTCCACAGTTTCTCACCTTTACAAAAATGCTTCCTTTTAAATATGCTAAAATCATTGTTTTTATTAAAAAAAAAAGAAACGTGACTTGTAGATCCAACGATTATCTCATACAAAAAACAAACAAGATTTACTCCCTTTATATGTATTAGTATAGCTTACCGGGGTGTAACGCACCCCCACTGTTCTTTTAATTTCCGTTTTACAAAAATCAGTGTTGTACTAAATGACAGTCGGTTCTTGATCAGGCTGATGTGCATCGAAATTTCGAACTAATATGAAAACAGAAGACGAAAAAATAGGAGAGGTCGCTTATTTATTAATATTTGGAGTCAGATAAAGATAACTCAGGATGAAAAATGCGCTAGAATCGGGTCGCTTTTAACAAAAGAAAATCAGTTTTGTGCTCAAGATCGGTTAATTTGGAAATTCGAAAATGATTATTAAAACTGTATGTTTGAGGAACTACTCTATTTTGATGTGAAATGTGAACGATAGGCGCAGGGGAAAAGAAAAGGTTAGAAGCGTTAGAAGAAGTACTGTGGGTAGAAAAGATTAGAAATGAGGAAGTAGGGAAGAAGAGAATCAATAAGCTTCAACACGTACTAATAAAATTTATATAATTTTAAGGACTGTAAAATAAAAAAAAAAGAGATAAGGAACATTCTTCACAATGTCACAACAAATATGTAACAATTATTACAAAGATTAAACAACTGATAAAAGCCGACTGCTGGGCTAATAAACGTGATCGATGCAAGACCCTATGATGACTAATCTTAATAAAATTGGTTTATACATACATGTATACAGCTTATATCGAATTTTCTGTATTATAAGTGAGCTCAACACTAACTTTAGGCCATTTTTGAAGTAATTCTACATACAGACTAAATAAATGACCATTTACGTAATTGAGTTTATCAATACTTTTACAGTAATTAACCTACCTATTGATTAAGTTAGGTTCAGATTTCTTCTTTAAACAAACTGGAGAATATACTGGGCACAAATCATCCCCTGTGTTAATAACGGAACGACAAACGTTTAAGATGTACTCATCATCTCCACTGTTCACAACATAATTACTCCTATTTGATGATAAAGGAGATAAATCAAATGCAAAATTTTCTGTCTGGACAGTACAATTCACTGTCTTATCAGGAATGCATGCCAATGGGGTATGGATATTTAAAATAAAATTTTTTAAATCGTTTGTCTGCAAAATAAAAGTACGTATATAGGTGTAGGTGTGATTACTGGGTATAATTAATGTAATTCCTACTCTCAACTAAAGTCCTAAAAGCTACTACTAAATAAATTTTGTCGAATGTAATCGATCATTTTGGTGAATGCATTTCATTAGCCTTAACAATATTTTTTACTGTTTTGATTGGATTTTATTCTTTACCACAAGAAATGTGTTTCATATTGATAGATAATTATGTATAAAATTGAAAACTAAAATATATAATAAAAGGCAAACTAGCAAGATAGAATAAAACAATTTATACAGATTATCCACTCAGGAACTTGGCCCAATCTACGTCTAAGTTCAAATTATTATTTATAAATCTAATTTACAATGTAATTTTACATAGGTACTTACATAATTCAATATAACGTCGCCTTTTTTACTTGCAGTATAACTGCAGTGAAAATGCACTGTTGTCGAGGAATCAACTTTATACCTTCTATTTTTCATTTTGTCTTCCAATTTCAAAAACAGTTTCCCATTTAAATTTGTCAGTTTCTTATTATTCCATCCTTGTAAAATATATATNTTTGTAATTTTAATATTTTGTCAACTTACCTAAACAATAGGTGTACGGTTATTAGCTATTATTATAAACTGACGGTACTAAAAATGTTCTACTTTCCTTTATAATCATTCCAGTACAGTACATTTATGATCATTTGTAATTTTTATGATCTTTTCGGCGATTTTATAACAATGCACGTACCGATGAATCTATATGACAATGAATTATGTGATCAAGGAGGTTTAGAAATTAACTTTTTGAGAAGGTTCCATTATAATTACATCTAAAAATCCCTAGGGGAGGTATTGATTTTGAATATATAATAACTAACTTGACTTGATGAAAAATCAGTACGGTTCTCGTCAGTGTAGAGAGAAGATCAGTCTGTCATTAACAAAACAACTTACTAATGTCGTTTGAAAAGTTACACTTTCATTAAAATGTCTGATAAATCAGCGAAAGAAAGTAAAACCAATTATTGATAGTTAAATGTGTAGAAAATAAATCGAAATTCATTTGTTTAATGAATAACTTTTCGCTTTTTCATTCAATAATTCATATATCATATGCTCGACAATATAAGTGTTCAGTGTAACTTTCTTCCTAAAACTGAAAAACAATTGTAAGAAATTTAATATTGTTAAAATGATTTGGCGAGAAAAACCGAACCCACCTTTGATATCTAATTATAGTTGTCAATAATTGAATTGTTTCGTAAAAACTGAAATATGTATTGAAATTCATTTGTTTTATAAGTAGCTACAATATAAATCTCATTGTATGCAGGTAGAAAGCGGCAAAAAAAACAAGTCGAACATTAGGAACGCGTTGTGAGTGTTGAACAATTGACAAAACGCGTTCTGTGCGTTCGAAGGCAGCCAGTTTTTTCCTGCCACTGAACGTTTTCGGTCTTCGGGCCTAACATATACAACTCTAACAAATTTAATGAGTTCTTTGCTATTCCTGAGGTGCGTCTTTTAAACTTGGAGATAATACAGAAAACTTGATAAATTGAATTAGCACAAGCTTCAAATCAAATTCATCTACCAATTTTCAACCCTGAACCGAGTAACAATAGCAGATTTACTTTTACAACCAATAAAACTTAATAGCTTATCTTTGGTAAGAAATCTTTGAAGAAAATATTGTGTATAGGTATACGTTTTGATTATCGGCAACCCCACAAATAATTTTCGAGAACCTCCTGGGGAACGCGACCGCCACTTTAATCATTGACCTAGCGGAAACATTTCAAAAAGTTAATCTGTCATATCCTATGCATTCCAATATGAAAAAAAGGCGAATGTAAAGTATCAAATATATTTAGTATTAAGTACGGGTATTGTAGTTAAGGTTTAGTTTAGATGTATTTTCCAAATTTCGTTCCTTCTGTACTTTTCAAAGCATAGATAAACAATAATAAATAAATAATAATAAAAAATGGAACATTGATGTTACCAACTCATTGAATACGGCGTTGCATTGTCGCAATTCACGCCAGGGTCGGAATAAGATTTGCCTGTATTTTCAACTCAGTTTTTCTAGAAAACGGTGAGCTTTCACACCTATACCTAAACATTTACTTGATTTTCTTATTTTATGCCAGCAAGGGTGCTACTTATTTCAGAAACATCCTGTATTTTTACTCTGTTTTTAATAATCGTTAAAATGAATTATCAAGGAGTAATAACCGAATGAATCCAATATTAATTTATTCTGTTTGTATAACCAAATTCCAAAAATAAGAAAAGTTTAATTTTCCTTAACTCATAAACAGAAAAAAATAGTGTTATGCGGTTTAATTTTTTAATCTTATAGTTACTCCGTTATCTTGGTAAAGCAGCCCAATTTGTTCACCTTTTACTTATTGTTGAGTTATATTTAGGTTCCAATTCAACGAGTTCAAAAATATTAATAAAAATTACATCAAATATAAATAATTCATCATATGTACCCACCACCATTGCAATTTTTAAATTGTGTGTAGGATAGACGCACAGAAGAAGAACCAAACGTGACTTCAGGACAATTGCTTGAAGGTAAAGCCATGATCGTCTTATTCTTACATATATAGCCGTTACATGCAGGCAGTAATGAACCCAAGCTCACATAATAATTGGCAGTTTTTCCAAGAACCTAAAATTTTATAAGTATTGTATGGCTTCATGTTTTAAACTTTAAATAACCAACGCACATTCCATGGTGCGAGTGAAGTAAGTAGAAGTACTTGGTGAGTATCAGGACTGCGAATTGAACAGTTTCTTAAAGGTAGTTCGTGTTGTAATAATTTCGCACTTGAATGATCAGCGTTCAGTCTTGACGTATTTGTACTGCTGGAGACGGAATTTGAATTAGAACTGATGCTCTTAATATTATCTTTTTTTAACAAACTCGAATCCGTGGAATAATTCACGTCGTTCTCCTTGATTTGCATAGCTGCATATTTTGTAGATTGGTGATCCGTATCCTTTCTTGATGGTTCGAAGGAATCTTTTATTGTCTGAAAGATGATTACAGCATTTAGCGAGAAGCATGTACATTTTCTTTCGTTAATGATAAAACCAAATCAGCATGTTTATATGGCAGGCGTACAAAAAGTCGGAACAGTCTTTCTGTAGCATTTTGGCATTCATACAAATAAGTTATCAGATGATGATCTCTTCGCTTCCATTCTGATCATTTATTTTTTATGTAAGCTTTGGCAGCTTGATTTTCATATAAATATATTTAAAAATTGAAAATAATTATTTAGCTTATTAGAACTGCATATTTCAATTTAACACCGAACAATTTACGTATGATATAAGCAAGCTTATATTATTACCAATTCCTTTCAAACGGTTAGACATATGCCCCATCCGTTTACCTGGATGTGCGTAACAAAATTCAACTATTTCTGTCTTACTCACGCCTAATGTGTATTCATTCTATCCAAGCAGATTTCCTCAAGGTCGCATCTCTAAGCGTTTGAAATAAGTTATAAAACTAATATTTTCTATCCCTCAGAACAGTATTTTTTCTGAATAAAAGGTAACTTATGTTCTTTTCTGTACCGCTAACAATGTGTGTACAAAATTTCATGATGATCGATTAAATAATTAAATTTTCAACTTTTGTTTATAACTCGAAAACAAGAGACGAAAATTTTTGAAAACACTAATAAATTTATCTCAGAAAAAGAAATCGAAAAGCCGCCATTAATTTTTTGGTATCTTTTATAGTAACCGAGTTTTCCTATACAAACGTCGAAATTTGCCCACCCTGTACATAAAATATTTGATTTTGAGCAGCAAAATCTTAACTAATTTTAGTTTGTTTACCCACCCTGTACAAGAGTTTTTAATTTTATTGGAGTAATCCGTTCTTAATGGAGAAACTATACTTCGTTTACTTTCTGTAGCGATGTGACCTTCAGTTTGACCGGCGCAGAGTAGAAAAGAACAGCACTAGACCAGAAAAGGAACGAGACAACTCTCGGTCAAACTCTTACCCGGCGAGGAGCGTATAATCCGTACAGTACTGCACGGAAAAATTGACCATTTTATCCACTACAATTGCATTGCTCAAATGTGCTGTTATTGGTACCAATTACTACTGAAAATATCAACGGGATGTTTATTTATATTTGAAAACATATTAAAGGCTTTAACGCTTTTTTTCGACTCGCACTATTATTCATGATTGAACAAAACTTTTGGCAGGTACTGTATGAAAAAGTATATTTAATGAACAAGAGTCGTGAGTATAATGTGCTTTTTCTCCCTACCTACGATTTTGCCAGCGCGCATCCAAGACATTGGAAGGGGCACACCGCTAGACAAAGTAAATGAAGTATAATAAATGTTTACCTTTTCACAACTAAATAATGAATTTGAGCTTTAATTAGGTAACACTTTTTACTAGTCTAGTACTAGTACCTACCTTCAAAACCATTGTAAATCAAACACTGAAAAAGCAAACATCTCACACAATATAATACATTCCAAAAAATTATGATACGCAGACATTGTATTCTATTCATATTAGAATAATTTATAAACTCAAGATCTAGTCCCATACTGTAAAATGCCAAGCCAGAATTAATAAACTAATCGTATGATATTTAACTATAAGCGGACTGTGATTTCGAAAATCATTTCAAAAATGTTAAGACAACCACTCACAGCTTAATTATTAATTTTAACATTCTATTTCAGAAACTACATTTCGCATTATTTAATAACTTTAAATTTTTGATACTTACTTTAACTTTTTCACTGTGACAAAATTTATTGGTCTTCAGAGCCACATAGACTGTATTATTTGTCGTAACTTTATCCGTAATTAGAAAACTGTTTACTTTTAAGTCACATACCAGTTTAAACCACATTCCATTAAGTTTCGTCTCATTGTTTAGTATTTTATATACTATATACATATTATTGTTCTCTGAAACCACTTCTGGAGTCGATTCAGTAATCGAGCAGTTATCTGTAAGGATTTGATTAAATTAGGTGGACTTTTTATTTTTTTAATTCGTGCTAAATATTTTTTATAGCACAACAGTATAATTTTCTTCATTATGTTATTTATTAATACTCAAACTACTTGAGGAATCACTATGAAAAGAAAAAGAGTTATAATCTAACAGTTAACGAATGAATAGAAAAAAAACATTAAAAATGGCCAAAAATTGCGACTTGTAATATGTCATTGTATGTGCAAGCCATCGGACGGAGGTATCTCATTTTTTAAAGGCAAAGGGTCTAAAAATGTTTGCATGATAAATATGAATGTTGCTGTGTACATATAGATGCAATGGGGAAACGCATAGCGACATAATTATTTATAAAAAGACCAGACGAAATTGTAATCCGAACTGACAACGTATAGAGAAATTGCGATAAAAACTCAAAAACTATATCGACGAAGAATGTAAACAGTGACGGTTGTGAAACGACTGATAAAGTAAATACCAACAGCTTACTACTACGGCACTACACATAATAATCTTTAGACGTCCATTTCGATAACAATCAATTAAAAAACTCCTTTCTTTATCGCTGATAGTATGCAGTAGTATTTAAAGTACACCCCAACATGGCATCAAGAACACAAAAGAATGAAAAGAATTAACGTGATGTAAACTTTAATGGGTAAATTAATAACCTCTGGAGAGTTAATAGTAGTTTTATTCAATTTCAAAACCACTGAGTTTCACCAAAGTGCGTTAATTTTTCTAAGGGTGGTTCGCCAATGGCTCTATGCTCATTACGAATCGAATGACACCTTGTACATAATTTTAGGTGAATTCAGACCCGAATTCGACCAAATAGCACTTGTTGACTAGACCACACCGTCTTCAAGCCCCAATATTAAGCATTATTCAAAAGATGCAGGGAGACATTAGGTGTATTGGTTTTTATTACCTATCTTAAAATGTAACTTACCGTTTTCCTTACAAACTGTGTAATTATGACAGCATAAATTGAAGTAAAAAGTATTATTTTCATTAACTAACTTAAATACTTCATTTTTCATAAACGACAGGTCGACTCTAAAAAATTAAACGCCAATATTAAATGTTAATAAAAACACATGTTTCAAATTACAAAAGAGTATTCAGCAAAACTGTCAGCGAGGGTTAAATACCTAACATTTTTGAAGTGAAACTTCTTTGGGCTCGATGGGAGTAAAATCTCAAGGCCATGAAACGACACGTTTTGCAACGTTCTGTCTCGCGACGCGATATGATATGAGAATGAGCATGGGCATATTGATATTGCAATAATCTGTTAGTGACCGGCATCTCATATATTATAGTATACTGTATATTCACTATACTATAGTGCTAAATTAATATTTTGGTTATATCTGTGCAGTTGTATTACAGTAAATGTATATTACAGTAAACGTTTATTTAACAACAATTAATATTTATTTAAGAGTGAGTATTATTATGTATTAATTCTAATTCCTTGTAGTTATTGATAGTTTACGGTTTCTTAAGCACTTGGAAAAATAAACTGAAGCGAAAAATTTGACCATTTTTTTTGTTTTCCTTAAAAAATAAAGATAAAATATGCTGGAAAACAAAAATCCTGATAATTCTCGTACTCTCTCTTTCACCAGTCATTATTTATTCGCTATAAAGGTATAGAGATTGCCAAAGAAGTTTCACTTCTTCCACGTGTATTGAGTTGGACATATTTTTTTTTTTTTGAAATTTGTTCCTTTTATAATTTGAAGAAAATATTCCATCTCCAAGGTGGAAAATTAGAAAATGACATACAAATACTTGGAGATATTAATGCAACTTCGATATTTCGGCCAAATATATTTGATTATTTACTTTTACTTTTACAAAATATTGCAGTCATCTGCACCAAATAACCAGTACTTGCAAACATGTTATTTGAGTATCAGCTTGAAGAGATTGAATGTAGTAGGGGATAATTATAATCTGGAGTGAAATACTTTTTCAACTTATCCGTATCCTTAACCTTTTGTACAACCGCAACAGAAAAGCCACGTATAGCACCCATATGTATACCTGTATACCAAGGTTCATTGTGTATAAAACCACCGGTTTTGTCGGGGAATTTAGAAAGCATTCACAATTACACACTGAAGTTTTCCAGGGTGTTTTATGGGATCGAGTTTCGCTCTCTTCAGGTTGCGAGAGTGACAAAGCGATTTTAATTAATTCGCAGTTGGCAGCATTGTTCTTCGCTCTTTCGGCTTTGGTAACTTTGAATAGATATCGGGTTACCGTCCGTAATGGTTTTTTCTTTTTTGTACGTGTATAGTGTTCCGCACATTTTTTCGATGATGAAATTAAGCGACTCATGGGAATGATATAGGCGAATGGCAAAAAGGAATACGACTTTTGAAACTCTAAACTGAAATGTTCATTTTTAAAAAGTAAATGACGACGAGGGAATAAATGATCTTAAGGTATTAAGTGTCGCAGCTTTTAAGAAAATGGAATATCAACGAGAAAATTTTATGAAAAAAAAAGGACGACTGTTATTGATCAAAACCTAAGCTGAATCACATTCGCAAAAAACGCATGTAGATGCATAAAAAAACAGTCAAAAAACGATTAATATCTAGTGTTTTGTAAATTGTC
>NW_020438904.1:143857-190982 GCF_000699045.2 Agrilus planipennis | reverse complement strand
GTACACAACAAAAAAAGAAAATATACAAGATTTATCATTAAAAAAACAGAATTAGACTTTTAACTGGGTAGCTGATCAATCCAGAAGAAACAGTTTTTACAACTATTAATCGTTTTCAAACAGCGTCAGTCCTTGTTGGATTTTTGAACTGATCGCTTTACGACATTAATGCTAAAAAACACTAAGTGTCTGGCTGTCCGGCTTATATTAATAAATAAAAAAATAAAATATAAAATCCAGAGAAAATTAAAAAAATTGCAGTATCAACCAAATCCGACGGTTTTTTTATTATTGTTTGTACGCATTTCTACTTTTATTTTCTGGAAGTTTTTAAAACAAAAAAATGAATGTTATGAAAACGGTAATAGAAATATTACCTATTCTAAAAAATAAATCATTCTTTTTACTTTCAAAACATGACTATTCAAACCAAACGATGGTAAGAAACAATAAAGTTTACACATCAAATAAGCATTTGGAAAAAAAAACTCTATTTAATCCCAAACATTCAAAATTCAAAATTGTAATATTTATTAGAAAATTATTAACCTTTAGATGGGACGATGTATTTCCAATAATATGATATACAGAATAGGTCATAACTATTAGGATACATGAAGGTTATTTAGACAAAAATATGAAAATTGGACTAAGCATACCTTATTGTTAGTAAAATGTTTCTATGGAAAAAGATAGAGAGTGTTAAAAGTAACATATTATTTTCGTTTGTAGATAATAATTTCACAATATTTTCATAAATCGTAATCAATATTCACACAATGGTATAACTTTATATTATTTTATTTGCTATTTTGCATTTTACAGAGCGGTCCCTAAAGATGACATTGAGTCATACTTTTTTTTTGAAGAAAACTTTTTAGGAATCTTAATTATAAAACATAATATGGATATCTTTCTTAGGTAAAATTATTATACTTGTTTCATCTTGATAATTTCAATCGTTTTAGAGAAAAATACAGTTAAACATTTCAGAGCATTTCAGTGTGGCATTATAACTACTAGAACCACGTGTTCTTCCTCCAAACTTAAATTAAGAATCATATTTATTTCACAACATACTTTTAATAACATTTTGAATGATCTCTTACTAAATTTAAAAAGAATAATGTGGTTTCATTACCCAGCAGCGGTTAGAAACTATCCCAGTGTAACATAGTATCCACAAATTCTTAATTAAGCCACTATTACAAAGTTGGTACATCTAAATTGTTTATTTAAAATTGCAAGCTAACACCTACTTACCTACTTTGTTAGTAGGTCAATAAGCGACCATTTCAATAGCGGCATTAATAATAATCGAGGAGTCGATAATCGAATCCCAGATCACGAAGATGTAGGGTAGTGAGACAGCTTACCGTCCTCACTTACCCTGCAATAGTTTCCTGTCATTACTTTGTTCCCCAATCATCTAATAAGGTAGGCTAAGGTTATTACTATTAGTTATTAATTAACTATAGTTAAATTGTTGACTAGTCATTCTAAATTGTATACTCACCCCCAATTACCACAAATAATTTTATTTAATGTAATTTTATGTAAAAAACGTATGCTTCATCACAACCTACCTAATCTGGGAAAAGGGGGTAAAAAACAAAAAAATTGGGCCATAAAGGCCTTACGAATTGTACTAACGGTTATTGACAAACACATTCCCTCCAAATCTAATTCCTCACTTGTTTATCGAAGCAAAAGAATGGCTTCTAAAACATTTTACAAATGGCATTGAACGTATTCAAGTTTTCCTCCCAAACCTATGTAATTTGTTTTCCATTATTTCTTCTTTCGGTCTTCAACCCCCCTCGCCACTATAAATAGTTAGAATTTTAAATTTTAGAACCAGTCTCGCG
The DNA here is from genome assembly GCF_000699045.2 of Agrilus planipennis. Taxonomy (NCBI): domain Eukaryota; kingdom Metazoa; phylum Arthropoda; class Insecta; order Coleoptera; family Buprestidae; genus Agrilus; species Agrilus planipennis. The sequence continues at coordinate 189,114 of NW_020438904.1, read as the reverse complement.
TTGATAATGCCCACGTATGAAGTGGGCGAAACACGTGTCCGCTCAAATAAAATTATTTGTGGTAATTAGGGGTGAGTATTCCTTTTAATTTTTAATTCTATTTCTGTACTACCTGCTCTATACATTTTCTTCTCCTGTACAAATAACTTAATTGCCTTCGTACTTTCCTATAATCTCTTAATAACATTTCAACCCTGTGACTAACTGCATGATATTTATTATTCTTGTTACTTTCTAATTTCAATTTTACGATAGGTTTCTTCGGAGCTTTGGGGTATATGCGATATTTCTGATCATAAAATTTCCCAAACACTTCTGATTCGTTCCCAACCTTAATTTTTATTTTTCTAGCTCCTACTACGAAGATTAAAGTCGTAGTATTCTAATTTTCAATCTGCTATCCGTTCTGACTTATCCTTCAATTTCCAAGTTCTACTTTCTTAAATTCTAGTCTTCATTTCCTGTTTTTGTTATTAAAGTTTGTCATCATTTTATTCCGCTTTTTATTATTTCATCATCTCGAACATCAGAACACACAACGAGATCAAAGTAATATTAGTCAGACGTTTCCTCAACCATGGATTGGAAGAGGAAGTGATATCCCATGACCACCAAGAAGTTCTGATTACAATCCAGTGGATTTCTATTTTGGGGAACGTATGAAGTCCTAATTAATATCAATGAAATCCCTTCACAATATGAACTTTGAGAAAAAATTTTATTAGGGGACAGAATAATATTTTTTCAATGTCAGAAAGTTCTTCATCGAAACAATTAAAATAGGCATAAAAGTAGGAGGCCACATGGAAAACTCAATTTGAATTTGTTATTTTTATTAACCTATATGTTTATTATTCTGTATTACAAGTTTTTCTACTACTTGTTATTTGAAATTTCATTCCGAATTTGGAATGTTCAATGGTTTTTTTTTTTTCGAAAACTATTGAAATTATCAAGCTCAACCAAGTATAACAATAATATATAACCACAATTACTAAAAAGTTTTCTCAAAAAAATACAACGTGTAATTATACAACACGCTACTGAAGTGAAATTTCTTCAAACACACAAACATACCGGGATAGGGATTAAGAAATTGGTTTAATGGTATTATTTGTACACTATGAATTTAAATTTTACACTATACATGCCGGAGTTGCCTGTAACGAACGTTGCATTGAAGAACGCTCACGGCTCAAGCGATCCCCACTACGAACTCGACCACATGGCCGATTTGAAGGAGGAAATCCGTTGCATGATTTCGTTACATAGCAACTCGCATGAAACGAGCTTACCCTACCGTGCGTAAAGAAGTTTCACTTCAAATAGTATGACCCCGTGAGAACATAAGAAGGAAAAAGGATGTGTTGTGAAAACTGTAAATGAGCAACTAAAGGTTGATAGATAAAATGCAAGACCGTATAATGATAGTTACATATGAAATTCATCAAAACTCTGACGTTATTTCCGCGAGAGTGAAATATTTTTGGTAAATGTCTTGAAGCCTGCTTTCCAGGATGCAGTTTTAATTTCAAGCAATGTTTGTAGCATACCATGTTTGTATGTTTACGTGTTCTCGGAACTACTAACTCGTCGATTTTATAAATAGTAAATTATTGTTTATGTTATGTTATTTTTAATTTAGATTCCATCCATGTGAAGCTGGATGCACTATACCTACGTTGTCAAATTATTCCTTATAAGAACAAAGGCTTTCACGGCCGAAATCCATAGTAGAATAAACAATTCGGGCTATAGGGCCGTGGTCTAAGTGAACTATTCTGTCCAGACGTTTCGTCGGCTACTGCGGCTGACATCTTCAGTGGTAGTGCTGCATTGACAACGTGAACGTAGATTATATCTCGAAGTCCCGACAGCGACTGGGTTCACGTTGTCAACGCAGCACTACCACTGAAGATGTCAGCCGCAGTAGCCGACGAAACGTCTGGTCTGAATAGTTCACTTCACGGCCCTATAGCCCGAATCTTTATTCTAGTATAAATTATGCCTTTTTTACAATTTTTTTTTGTCCCTTGGCCACGCTGATGTACTCACCATTGTATCTAGTTAACACCCTCCACAGCTAACAACTTATTTAGGAAACACCCTGTATGTACATACTTATACACAAATAAAAATAGGAACTGTGCACGCAAATTGTAAAATTGTTCATTAAAATAATAAAACATGTTAAAAAAATTAAAAATTTTTTGATGATGGAGTCGACGAAGTTTTCTTCTAAAGTTAAATCAAATAAAAAGTTAATATGTTCAGTGAAAAGCTGCAATAGCACTTCAGACATAGATCTTCACTCTTCACCTACATTCTTTAAAATAATATTTTTGTCGATGTATGTGACGTTATTCGTAACAGTATATTTTGTCAATATTTCTGTTTCGGTCTTTAGTTGGACATTTGATCTAAGAAGGAGAAGTAAGATGCGCCGCTGCTAAAGTTACTTATTATTTACGGCTGAATAATGGATACTAGACTAGACTAGACTAGATGTCGCAATCCTTTTCTAAATTTCGTGACAAAAAGCTTCCGCAACGATGCCATGTGAGCAGTTCCCCAAATTGAAGGGGGAAATACACATGATTACGATGGATGTAATATAATTAATTAATAGTGTCCTTGACGACGATCTTAAGATCCGTCCACATTTTCGGTATAACGAGCATAGGCAAGTGTGGTATCCTGGTAGTCTAGCATCCATGGATTGAATGAAAGAATATACAGTGGATTCCGGGCATAACGACGACGAAGGAACCACTATAATTTCGTCGTTATATCCGGAAGTCGTTACAGGCAAACGTAAAGAGATATAAATACATATGTGTAGGTTTCACCATTTTTCAATTTTCAAACGATTTCCGCTTCTTTTTTTTTTAACAGTGAATGTGCATCTAGGAGTAATACTTATTCAAAAGTTTACTAAATACAGTTGCTACTCAGAATATCACTTTGTAACTGAACCATTTTAACGTACACGCGTATCTATTTACCTGGCTAATATCTATAAACAAACGATAAAGGTCACCACACTTGCTGACTGAGTGGATGTAATCAAAAGATAAAAAAGCTCTTTGTGTCTTTGGCAGCCGACTCTGGTCGCAATATCTGCATGGGATTACTAGGCATTTGTTACAAACGATTCATTAAAAAACGGTGGCTACACCACAACTGGGCGTTACATCCGAAGTCGCTATAGCCACATAAAATTTGTACTAAAGTATGCTTTAAATTCAAGGGACTTATTTAAACTCCTCTATGGTAAAATGGTCGCTATAACCAAGGTCATAATAAATGAAATCCACCGTAAATGTCACACAAGTAGGTAAATCACGTTGGTCAGAGGTAGGGTTGCCATCTCTAAAATTTCAAAACCAGGACAAGACGCGTGAAAACCCCAGATTTTAGAGTCCAGAACCCGGACATATCAACAGGTTTTTTAAACATAGTCAGTGTAATAAAAAACAGTTCAAAATGTCATAAATCACCTTTTTTAGATATTAAAATTAAATTTAATCATTTTTTATCATCATTTTAAATGTACCTAACAAAACAGAATCTTATTACAGTTTGTTACAAATTCTTTTAATAATCAGTTAGATTTTATTTGCGTGTGTCGCGAGCGGCCCAAGATTGTAGATTTTTAAACCTAGACTACAAATGAAGCCCCCCCTGGACGCCCTCTAAACTAGGACAAATCCGGGGAAACCCGGACGGACGGCAACCCTACTTAACAGGCAATNCTGAGACCATTCTTGTATTCAGTCTTACAATTTTTGAGGTAACTCTTTTAACTCAATAATAATTATCTTCTTTAAATTTTTATCAGCACCGTGTGTCGCGGGCGGCCCAAGACTTTGAATTTTTAAACCCGGACTACACATGAAGCCGCCCCCCCGGACGCTCCCCGGATGCCCTCTAAACTAGGACAAATCCGGGGAAACCCGGGCGGATAGCAACCCTAGTCAGAGGTAATGACAAATGGAATATTTATACCATAAATATTAGACTATAAGAATTTAGGAATATGACATCCTTATAGTCTAGTATCCATAATTTATAGTAATCATACTAGACTTTTGGTAATTATACTAACCGTCTAATCAACTTTTTTTGTTTGAACGAAGACCACTGCAGAAGTACATTGAGGTGCATATTAACCTAGTCTTGCGTCAAGTAACAGAAATAAACATTATCATTACATACATTACGCCGGGATTTCGTTTCAGCAAGTAGATATCCATATTTTTAAATGGACCTTGTTGAGAATACGTAATCCTACAATATAGCATTGTACTACAGATGGCGTTTACCGCGCCATTTGTAGTATTTTATAAAACGTGCTGTTAAGACAGCAGGTAAAATTGGTCTGTGTTCTGTCGAAACTGTCTGCGACGCGCTGATGAGATCCAACAAGATCTAAATCGCGATCCGCATCTGGCAATAAATTATTTTATTCGAGATATTACAAATTTAAAATGCAGGGATATAGCGGTTGCGGCGGTATCTATAGCATTTTATGATTAGCAGCGATCGCACGCGTTTATCGGAAATCTCTAGCGAGGAAAATAACAATTATTACCCGTGCAAAGCCGGGGCGGGTCGCTAGTTATGGATAAAAAATAGTATGTATAACAGAAGTGCACTATTTAAATTATAAAAGTTCTACCCAAAAACATATAGAAATACAATACATATAACTCACCCACTATATACTCTTTTCCATTTCGTTCTAAGCAAGCACTGACTGTGTTATCTACTCCTGCGCAAGGGGTAACTAGAGAACCACAAAGGTTAAACCTGAAGTTTATTCCTTTACTAATTTGTACTGTTCTATCTTCAGAAGTGTGGACTTCAAAAACATTTCTTTGGTATCCATTTTCTTCAACTAAGTTACAATTATCTTCACCTTCTACCATCTGAAACGTATATGATAAACAAATAGCGACAAATAATTAATCAATTGATCATTAAAGTAAAACATGCTTTAACTAATAATATAACTTTAGCCGATGTCAAAAGGAACGCAACAAATTTCAGTCGATTCAGATAATAACCCAACTTGAAAGTTCGGTTTAAATAGTTCAAGCTCGTAAATGAGCAGCCGAACTCGATCTTTTCAAGTATTTGTGACCTTTTTTTTCTTTTAATCATTTATAGTATTATTATGGAGTACCCAGTCAAACTGTAACGTTGTTGCGCCCCTGGATGTCATTCTTTAATCGTTCAAGCTCAATAGTTCACAAACATCAAACTAAAATAATTGATTCTTAACAAGTGGGTACCTTTTTATGCCTTAAATTTTAAGCTATGCAAAGGTCGTATAAAAACAATAGATAAACCTTACATGATTTGGACAAGCTGAAGGTGTGTTCCAAGCAAGTGAATATGTACAATCATTCACTGAAATTACTTTTGGGCCATACTCTCTTTCAGAGCAAATAAATTCAATTTCAGTTTTGTATGTTTCATTTGAGTTACACCTTGAACCATCTGAAAAGCTTACAATAAGGAAAAGGAAAACACAACAACATTCGATTTACAAACCTTTGTACGTTAATTTTAATGAGTTGTTTTCCGTGACTATTAACTTGGAAGCGACGGATCCAAGATTAATAGTATTAGCTCCTTTTTGTCGTAAACAAACCTGAGCTTGTTGTTCTGAAACATTACATTAAATTTTAGCGTATTGTATTTTTAACATGAGAACACCTCACTCTTAAAGTCCGAATATACAAAAAATTAAAACTATCAAATTTACCATCGTGCTTTAGACTGTTGACTATCTCTGTCTATTTATCGTAAATAAAAGTTGTGTGATGATAAAGTTCGCTCATATAACGTTATCATACTTGAAACACCCGCGCCCATATCAATTGCACAGCCTACCTCTTCCTTTTATCGTATCCAAAATATACAACGCAAAACTAGTTGAAATTTTGTTTATCAACAGTCCCAAACAATTGTTTTTTATATTTGTGTATCACCTCCCCAAAAAAAGAGCATAACGTCATCATTAATAATACATATTCACGTTATGTTTCATGTAAGACGATTCTTTAATACTTGAAATTCTTAGCTTTATGTATTCTCCATTTAATCCTTTAGTCTGGATAATACTAAATAAAGTTCAAGGCAATTAAGGATTGGAAGGTCTTTATTTATCAAAAACCAACACCGACGTTTCGCCTCTATTTGGGAGAATTTTTCAAGGTAGGTTCTTTAGTTATTTAAGAAAAGGTTCCAAATAGTTCGGTGCTTATAACTGGAACATAATATTAGAATAAACATTGATTTAAACAGCACAATTATAAANGTAAATAATACTCATTAAAGGCGACAGTTTTTTCTTCTAGCTGATAATGACAGTATGGGATTTCTCCAGCAGTGCCCCACGCAAAATTAAGTTTTAAGAAGGCGAAAACAATAACCACAAAAACAGGATTATTCATATTGTTTTATTAAAAATTAAATCAAGTGAATGTAGAATTAATCTTAGTCAATTTAATTAATTTCAGTCAATAAATGAATATCTAAAAATTATTGAAGATTACAATGCTAAGACCATCAATTTTAATACCACCAAAAAGATATACCACCTGCGTTTGCTGAATAACATACTGCAGAAATTTTATATATTTTACTTATAATCTTTAACCTAGACCTAGTGTACACATTTTTTTCACCTTGTATTTTTCTCGAATAAATTGTATTTATTAAACACTTTTTTATAAAAAAAGCATATAACGTCATTTAAGAATACAATGCAAAAACGAATTTTAAAAAAATAACGGTAAGTGAAAAATTTTCGTTAATGTTTTGTGACGTGTCAAAGCATTGTGCGGTTTGAAAAAAACAGTTCTGGACAGCTCCAGCTTCATCACCAACTTTGTTGGATTGTTTCACCTTCAAAGAAGAGTCTACATCGACGAAGTGAATAACCGAAAATTGATATTCCATCTTAACACCGTCGTTTACCTTGAATATCTTATTAAGGTTGGTAACTCTTTCATTTATAGATCCTACTATTTTAAAATACTATGTAAAAATTGTTTTACTATTTCTAATTCCCCTATCAGTCACTGTGAGCTCGAAACTGTTAGCACCATTGCTTCGAGTGGTCGAAATTCACTTTTGTGAACAATTTGTTTAATCACTTTCTTTGTGTGAAAAATTGTTTGAAAAATTAAGTTTAAAGGAATTTTTTGTAAATAGGTATGCAACACATCGTACACTTCAGAATAAGAAATTGCTGATACTAACTACGCAAGACTACTTTGTCCTGTGCTGACAGCACTCACAATTTCTTTTATATAATATTAATTAAATTATAGTAAGTGCAAAATATAATGACCGACGAATAAAAATTTACCAGAGAAGACATTTTTTACAGGCATAAAAGACATTTTTGGTCTTCTGAAATCCTCGCATCGCCTGGGAGAGGAATTTTGACAATTTGAAGTTACCCAAGTTTGGCTTTAAATTTCACCACCCTGTATAATACTAAACAACTTTTACCGTAGCTGTAGTAAATGATAAGTATCTCCTTATCTTCCTTCCAAATATCAATACTTCAACTTGCATAATATAAAAAATATGCAACTTTGAGTTAGACAATGAAAAACCATTTTTTTTAGTAAAGTTGCTTTATACTAAGTATCAAATAACGAAATTGGTATTAACTGTCGGAATAACCGAAAGTGACCGACAGCTAAAATTATTATGGAATCGAAGATGAACCCCTACCGCCAAATTTCCAAATCTCCAACATGCTTAGTTCTTCTAAAACGTACAATGTACTACTCAGTTTAAAGAACCCCTTATACATATACATGTAAATAAAATTAAACTGTCTATACCAAAATAATGAGCTTTCTCTAAACTCATATAGTTATTTGCATGCTATTAACACACAAAAAAAACGAAGTTACAGGATAAAACTAATATTAAATAGAAATTACCTTTACATTTTCCAACGTTGTTTTGCAATGGTCCACAAACATTAATATAAATAATAAAATTCGTAGAAAGGCCATTAACTAACCATCCATTTCTGCCATGGTTGCTCAGGTTGGTAATATCATACAAATATTGCCTATTTGTTACCTATTTAAAAGCAATATTTTATTGAAGAAAATACATATTTTTATTTAAGTTACCAAACACTCTGATGGAAGTTTAAAACAAAAATGACGGGATTCTAACTGAAAAGTGTATTTATTTCCATGATAAATTTTTTGGAATTCAGCTGCGACATTTGTTTCTTCCCAATTACATTTGAGAAGCAATTCAGCATACTTCCTATTAGATTTAGCTCCTCCTGTTCGACCACGTACAGAAAGTACACCTGAATTATCATTATAATTTACATGTTGTGTTTCAAGATTTGCAATTGGATGAATCACATTATTTTGTAATTCACATGCCATATATTCAGGATAAGAATTTCCACAATTTGTAGCTGGACCACAAAGACTTACATAAAATGTTACATTTGTATTAGATACCTTAATGTCACCAAGGTTTTCTAAATTTTGCAAATCTAGGAGATAATTACTGCCTACACCAACTTTAATAGTACATCTTGGTGAGCATGCAGGATGCAACATCCTTATATGATATTCGCACCGTTGCATACTCAAAAACATAGGTCCATTCTAAGAAATTCAGTGTTTAAATCAATTTACAGTATTGTATTAAATGTTACCTTAAGTAAATCATCACAGTCAAGATGAATTACAAGACTATAGTTTTTATTTGCAGCCTGTTTACATCTATGCCCATTGATAGACTTTAAAATGTGATTTCCATTTTGATCTTTTGTAAATACGAAATATTCTCCCAAATTATATATTGATTCTTGGGGATGTATTTCATCAATTATACAAGCAGAAACTTCATCTTTACATGTGTCCTTAATACTTGTGGCACAGAGAGATACAATCAACTGTTTCCCAGGAATTGTAACATTTACAGTCGAACTGGAATAAAATTGATTTCACAAAAACATAATAAATAAAAACTAACGTAAATAATACTCATTAAAGGCGACAGTTTTTTCTTCTAGCTGATAATGACAGTATGGGATTTCTCCAGCAGTGCCCCACGCAAAATTAAGTTTTAAGAAGGCGAAAACAATAACCACAAAAACAGGATTATTCATATTGTTTTATTAAAAATTAAATCAAGTGAATGTAGAATTAATCTTAGTCAATTTAATTAATTTCAGTCAATAAATGAATATCTAAAAATTATTGAAGATTACAATGGTAAGACCATCAATTTTAATACCACCAAAAAGATATACCACCTGCGTTTATAAATTGAAAATTATCGTATATTTACACATATTACCAGATTTATTAAACATACACAAATTACTCTATCTTTACTGATGATTTTTTAATTAAAATAAATTCCTACCCATTATGAACCACCACATGCACAAACTTTTAATCTATGGTTAACAAAAGTGTAAGTTGGTGTAAGTCGGGAAATCCCAAATCCCGCGTTAATTCAAATATTATAAAGGAAGTGTCTCCTGTGCTGCCCGACCGCCTCAATTAATTTATTATGTCATAGTGACGGGTTACCAAATAGCAACCTGATATTTTGAACTGTCATATTGTTAATAGCAATCGATACTGCTACGAACTGTAATAGTTATAGCTGTTATTTTTTTTTCAAATTGAACACCCTATATGTATTTCCAAGAACTAATACAGAATTTTACTCTCTTTCGAATTGTATTATGCATCGACTTATACTAATGGACATGCCTGAGCGGTCACAGAGTTGTAGTACAACAAAAGAAAGAGATGGATCGAAGTTTCGGACAATACCTATTCGTCTCACGATAGTGCCGTTGTTACGATGCCCTGCACCCGTACTTCAAAGAAGCCAATCGCGTGTAATGAAAGAGATAAGCACTAGTTCGAAACTATACTTCATCTCCCTCACTCTTTACCAGCCAAGAAATTATTACGACATACGGCTAAGGCACGTCCATTATTATATGTGTATGGTATTATGATTTCCTGTACGCATCTCTAATTTACTGTTCCTTATAAAAGCAACTAAAATCGTTTAATTTTTTACGAAGACGGATAATTTTAACGAAGATGGATGTGAAATCTTAACAAAATTCTAAAACAAACAATACAAGTTGGTTACCTACTGTTCAAACACCCATACTGACAGTTTAATAATTAAATATTTTTATTCTCAGTGTCAGTTATTAAATATTATTGTTATTCAGAATAGAAAATGAGAATACGTATTTAAATTGAGAATTTTAAATAATTGCAATTGCAGACTAAGGCAACAATAGTAAAAAAAAACATGAACTAATTAACGATATGAGGTGATAAATATTTAAATACTGCGTGGGCATATAGACTGTCCTGCCCTACTTGGAATAATAATTTTTATTTACCGTGACGATTGCTCCGAAATCGTTCGCAAGAATAAAATTCTCCATAAGGCTCCTAAAATACCTACAGGGTATTTCGTTTGAAAGAATGGACTTGCAATTGTATAAATTTTAGCAAATCCGCCATTAAATATATGACACCCTCTATGTAATTAACCTACTTTGAAAGTATAAACGGAAAGCTTGGGGTTATAGTTATCTCTCCTGAGAATATTGTTGCTCCAGCTTTTAATTGTAAAGTAGGCATGCTTTTTCAATACCTATTGTTCCATTTATTATAGCCTTATGAAAGTCGAACTAGAATCATAAGTAGAATTTAAAATCGTCATAATATATAAGGTGAGTTTTTTAATATTTTAAAGTTAGTAGTAATAAAATATAATTTAGTATCAAAAAAATATTTTGTCAAATTATTCTTTAAATAAACATAAGTACATTATTTCTTTCCGAAATTTCAAAATATAAAAAAATCCAAATTTATTAACAGATTGACTGCGAACTGCAACATAAAGATACAGTACATCAATACCTACCTGCTTTACCTTTAACGGTAATGAAATGAGTTTATTCTTGAGTAGGTTTAACACTGAGCTGTTTTCACTGTTTTTAAACAAGTGAAATCTGCTTGTTTCCATTTACGGATGATGATTCATCGTTATTTCGCTGTTGGTTATAGTGTTAAAAACAATAAATGTAATAATAATAAACATTTTAAACGTTAAAATTTTCGTTTCTTTTTTAATTTATCCTTACTTACCTAGGTATCTATTTATTGAATTTATTTTGAAATTAATCGTAAGATTAAATTTTCTGTAGAAATTGTTATTTTTGGAATTCATGTCCACAGACAGCGAGACAGTTAAAGTGGCAAGGACCTTTGAGTTATTTTTGATCTAGGAAATGATTATTTGGTTCTAAACAATCATTTCAAATTGTTGTGACTATTTTTATATGTTTTTGTTTCTAATCTCTTTTATGCAAATTAAAATATTAATAAAAAAATTAAATTAAAAGTGAGATATGTTGAAAATTTAATTATCTAAAATTTTTAATATACCTACTCTACAAAAAAAATTATACATAATACATCTGCATAACGTTCGATACTCGATGCTTGATACCATAAACGGAAATTATGACGTAATACTTTCAGTCATGTCCATATATGGATTTAACTGAAAAGTCCACTCTGGAGTTAATTAAAAATAAGCCAGTAAAGTGTAAAAATTGTACAATCAAAAAAAATTTTTCCAAAATGTAAGTATTAAAAATTGTTGTTATTCATACAATCCTCATTTTTTTATTTATTAATCTTAAGATTACCCTTTGAATAACGGAAATGTTGAGTTGGCGTAGAATGTTGGACCAATCAGAAACTCGGATTCTAGGCGTTGGTCGTGACGTCAAAAAAGATATAAAAGCATGTAGAACAGAAAATCGAATCATTCTGCAAGAAGATATTGTGTTGTTTGTTTGAGAAGCTGCATTACTAGCTACTTCAAACGACTTTTAAACTTTTCTTAAATTCTGAACAAAATTTAAAGATTATTCGACAATATGGTAAGTGAAATAATTCATTCAGTAATTCGTGTGCATTAGCGATAAATTTTAATGGAACGAATAGTTATAACGAGGTTTGTTACAGTAGCCATTTTGTTACCGGCTTTTGTTTGTAATTTTAATTTAATACAGTCCGGTTAAATAGTTTCCGACAACATATTAATACATTTATAATTGCATTATAACATATATGGGATAATAAATGTTACTGGTTTTATTTATCTAATTTTATGCAAGTATTGATTTTTGGGCGTTGGTCATTTTCAAAAATCATACCTCTAAAACAATCGAATTCATTTATGTATAACGGATAGAGGCGAATTAAGTATTCACTGCGTTCTTTTTTTTTTAATCGCATGTTTTGTTACAGCGTGAATGTATCTCGGTTCATGTTGGACAAGCCGGCGTCCAGATCGGTAATGCTTGTTGGGAATTGTACTGCCTTGAGCATGGAATCCAACCTGATGGTCAGATGCCATCTGATAAAACAGTAGGAGGTGGTGATGACAGTTTCAACACTTTCTTCAGCGAAACGGGGGCTGGGAAGCATGTTCCTAGAGCAGTTTTTGTTGACCTTGAACCAACTGTGGTCGATGAAGTCAGAACTGGTACCTATAGACAATTATTTCACCCTGAGCAACTAATTACTGGCAAGGAGGATGCTGCTAACAATTACGCCCGTGGTCACTATACAATTGGAAAAGAAATTGTAGATTTGGTATTGGACAGGATCCGTAAACTTGCTGACCAATGTACAGGCTTGCAAGGTTTTCTAATCTTTCATTCATTTGGTGGAGGCACTGGATCTGGTTTTACCTCCTTACTCATGGAAAGACTCTCTGTTGACTATGGAAAGAAATCAAAACTGGAATTTGCTATCTATCCTGCACCCCAAGTTTCCACAGCTGTAGTTGAGCCATATAATTCAATTCTTACCACACATACCACCTTAGAGCATTCTGACTGTGCTTTCATGGTTGACAATGAAGCTATCTATGATATTTGCAGAAGAAACTTGGACATCGAACGCCCTACTTATACCAACTTGAATAGACTCATTGGGCAGATTGTTTCTTCAATAACAGCTTCATTGCGTTTCGACGGTGCCTTAAACGTCGACTTGACGGAATTCCAAACTAATTTGGTGCCATACCCACGTATCCATTTCCCTCTCGTCACCTATGCTCCTGTAATCTCAGCTGAAAAGGCTTACCATGAACAACTATCAGTTGCTGAAATAACCAATGCTTGTTTTGAACCTGCGAATCAAATGGTAAAATGTGACCCAAGACATGGAAAATATATGGCTTGTTGCATGCTGTATCGAGGTGATGTTGTTCCCAAAGATGTAAATGCAGCTATTGCTACCATCAAAACCAAGCGAACCATCCAGTTTGTCGATTGGTGTCCCACTGGATTTAAAGTTGGTATTAACTACCAACCACCAACCGTTGTTCCAGGTGGTGACTTGGCTAAAGTACAACGTGCAGTATGCATGTTGTCAAATACTACAGCTATTGCCGAAGCTTGGGCTCGTCTTGACCACAAATTCGACCTCATGTATGCCAAGCGTGCATTTGTACATTGGTATGTTGGTGAAGGTATGGAGGAAGGTGAATTTTCTGAAGCACGTGAAGATTTGGCTGCTCTTGAAAAGGATTATGAAGAAGTTGGCATGGATTCTGGAGAAGGAGAAGGTGAAGGAGCCGAAGAATACTAAATTCCAAAATGATCTTGAAACACTCACATTTTCTTTATCAGTTTTTTATATGTTTCTTTGAAGTGTTCCAATGTTAACGATTTTTTAAAGGCTGATTTACTTCAATAAATTATTTGAGCATTTTAGTTATCGTTGTTTTGCTTTTATTTATTGTAAAAATAAATGTGAAAAAAGTAAAAATTTAAAAAAAAATTTTAACAACTGCAGTCAATTTCAGAACATTGGCTTCAAGTCATTAAGTATCTTGCTATAGGAATGTGTGAGACTGTTTTTAACTACAATGTAAATTCATTTCAGAAATTAATGTAATCAAAAGAAATATTTACTTATACATAAAAATTAGTGTAGTACAACAGGGTTATTTATAATTTAGAGATTCTTGAAAAGTAATACAGGTGTAACGTAATGATCAGTGTCAATTTTTTGTTTATATTTATCTCGATTAGTAACAGAATTATTACTACATTAATTCATGTGAGTATAGAACTCAACATTTACCAGAGATGTAACTATAGGTCAACCACGGCTCATTTATTGGATGTTTTGGTCATATACTGGTCTACCTTGATTATTAATTAACACAATATTTAAAACGACAAACAATCCTTCACATACCTCAAGACAGTAAGTTTCGTAAAAATTAAATTTCTGAAACGGTATACATTAAACACTACATGAATACAACACGATAAGTGTAACTTAAACTCGCACAATTTCAGGCTAATTCTTCCTAGGTGCCTAATTTGAGATTCAAAACATCTTCAGTTCCGTGACAATATTAATACATTACTCGCCTAGGGAGAAAATATAAAAAAAATTGAGTTATATAAAATTATTATACATCTATAAAGGTATTAAAAAATTAAAAGGAATACTCACCCCTAATTACCACAAATAATTTTATATTAGCGGACACGTGTTTCGCCCACTTCACACGTGGGCATTAGCAACGCGAGACTCACCACCCCTGGCCCATACAAAAAGAAAAGCTGGCTACGCTATGTTAGCACGACAATTTATTTTTTCAAGTAATAACGGCTCGCTAACATTATTTCGAATATCTTGATGCATAACAATATTTATAGAGATTTCAACGAACATAATTGCATTATATTTGCTAATATTGTTAATCTATATCATATTTTAAAGGTGTCCCCTATCTTATTGACACATGGTCATCAATCAGTCTTGGATACACTCAAGACGATTAGATCTGATTATGAAAATAACAATTGAGGATTAAGGAAGTATAAATTAAGGTCGATTTTAGTACAATTGGTAATGTAACAATAAAATATGTTGAGCAGTCTTAGGAAAATCTCAGTAGATGACAAAGTATGAGACGTACTTAAATTGGTATGTTTATAAAAATTCAAGTTTTGAATTAAAAACACCTAAAACTCAAGCAGTTTTTATCATCAGTAGTCATAGTAATTCGTAGTTCAAACCCAGTTCCGTTAAACATGTCTCTAGACATTATACTAATCATGGTAAAAGTAGCTGTTATATTTGCACAAATTATTATTTAGATTATCAGCTCATATTTTGGAAAGTAAAGCAAATATTCACAGCACATATCTGCAAAAGAAATTGTTTGAATTAAAAAATATTTCACAAATAAGTTAGTATTTTGATATGAATAAATATTTAAGGAAGGTATATTTAGACCTTTTCTATTATGATAAAAAATCATTAATTAAAATAAACGACTTATTGATTTTGCGTTCAAATCTATTTTTCATTTATTACTTGTTAGATAAAATAGCGCAAATTATTAATTTAACTATTAGTTCACATATTCTCTCTGATGTATAGTTCTGGTTAATGTCACAATATTAATTTAACTTATCAATTATTAAAATTTGAAGCGGATCTACTTCTACGTTAAGAATACTCTCTAAAGTGGAAGGAGCGCCCTCCTGAAAAAGAAGAGGTTGACGAATAACAAATTTTTTTGGTATACAAAATTCATCTGTGCAAGTAACTAGATGAAAAAAACAATCTAAATTATCTTTATCAAGATGAGGTCCAGAAACTTTACAAATAATATCAATGTTATTAATGTTATTTCCACTTGTGGGTGCAATGAACCATCTTTTGTTGGGACTCTTAACCGACCATTTCTGAACAGATTCTGGATTGAGTTTTAGTCCTTTTACGAAATTAAAATTGAACTTTAACTTCAGCTTTCCTCCTTTCTCGCTGATAGTAATTGTTTTGCTGTTATAAGTAGGCACTTTAGAACTCATCGCAGCCGCCAATTCTGATAATTTAAGAGGATGTTGAGACATGTTCAGTTCTAATGTTGTCGTTGTAACAGCAGATAATTTATCATCCAATGTTACTATTTTGATGCAATGATTATTAGTGTCAGCAACATAAAGTTTTTTATCATCAAAACTGACAGTTACGCCACCGGGTTCATTCAAACCCGCTACCGATAATGTATAAATTGTGTTTGTTGTGATATCAACTCTTTTAAGTTTATGATTATATGTATCAGCAGCAAATAAAATATCGGCTTTATTGGCTAGTGCTAACCCAAGAAGATGTTGTAGCTTTGCCTCTTGTAATTTTCCATCTTTGTCGCCAAACGCAAATAAATTCTTAAAAAAATAAATTATTTGTATCAAATTACGTATTATTAGGATATAAAAAGTAAAATTATGATAATTGTGTTTAGTTATAAATGAACGATAATTTAATAATATTTGACAATTCATACCACGAATATTTGTACTTAAACTTAACTAAGGTTAAACACGTTAAAAATTTAAGTCTTTGTAAAAAATTTTGTTTTAATTTAAATAAACTGAATATATTGACGTATAAACACCGACTTCAGTACTTTGCCTTTAAACTTACACCTAAAAGTTAAAAGAGGATCTGACCGAAATAACGAGATTACGTTAATTCCTCCAACTATTACTTTATTATTCTCTGATCTTGGAATATTTTTTTCAAATTTAAATGGGATCACCCTTGAGATACAACTTAATCAATAAAAAAAGGATCATTAAAATCGATTCACATTTGGCGATGAAATTACGTAACATGTCGAATAGAAAAGCTCCACTTTTTTTGAAGCCATGTGAAAATATATGAAGAATGGTTATAAAATCATACACCTTCTTATGTTTAAAGTAAGAGCACCAACGTTTTGTTGACTCACTTATTTTTTTAAGGTATCACTGAAAAAATTTAACAAAAATATTCTTTCACGTGTACAAAAAAATTATTAAAACCTTCAAAATTTGTACCTTTGTCACAAGCGTGTAGTTGACATTTTATCTTCGAGATCAATTTTAAGGGTGGGCTAATTGGGCTAAACCTGAAACGCTAGCCTTCTGCTAAGCACGCGAGGGTTTACAATTATCAGACGTTTGCAGATTTAATTGAAAATAAAGATATTTCTTATGTCTGCATTCCTGTAAGCAAAAAGGTCATGACTATGTTGTCTTTTCCTACTGTAACCTTATGATTCTAAGCAATGTATATGCCCAATAAATATATTAACTAAAGAATACATTTATAACGTTATAGTAGGAAAAGACAACATGAACTGAATGTTGCCATGGTCATGACTAGGGTTGCCACATTTTCAGAATTTACATAAAGTATTTCTCGACTAAATGGTTAAAAAAAAAGTACTCAGCATAAAAATAAAGTATTTTATTTTTTGTTTTTAAAAACATATTTTTTGTTACACCTAGCAGCCAGTAACAAATTGCTGTCGCTCTTAAATACAATAATAGCCTCTAAACATGGCAAACAAAGATTTAAGTAAACTAAAAGTTCATTTTTAATTAGTTTTAATGAAGCTTTATTCCTGTCGTCTCGCCACTTTGCGTTCATAACAGAGAATACTCTTTCGTAAATGCTGAGAGGCCGGAATGGACAGCAAAACTGACACTACTTTGAACAGATTTGGGAAATCAGGTTGTTCGGTACATAGAAACATTCTCAAAAATATTGTATTGTGCAATATTATTGATGTAAAAATACTCTGAATTTCGAATAATCGCTTACAAAATTACGATGTTTACTTAAGGCCTTAAATAAAGTATTTTTGCGTACTTTATGTGTCTTGTAAAATATAACGTACGCACAGTCGAAATAGAGCACAATACTTTATAATAAAGTACGGGTGGCAACCCTAGTCATGACATTACTTTGTTATAGAAATGTGAACCTAAAAAATTTCATTTAACTTTATTTCCACTTAGATATAGACATTTAACTACAAACCTGTGCATGCCTAGAATAATGCTCACGTTTCAGATTTTAGCAGCTCTTTAATTTTTATAGCTGTTCTATGTATTAAAAAAATAGTAAGGTAAAAGTGCAGTGTAAAGAAAGTAAATAATAGCAACTCACATTAGGATTTTTATCTCCTCCGACTACACAGGTTACTTTTCCATCCAACAATGATAGCCTCCTAATACTTGAACTTTCACTGTCTGCAATATAGATTTCTTTATTACTACTATGAATTGCAAGACCTGAAGGTTGAGCAAATCCAGCTGCATGTGGATACTGATTATTTCTGTTTTCCTCTCGTCCAGATCCAGCAATAGCAACACAAGTTCCAGCACTGTATGATTGATTCTTCCACCATACTGTATCATCTAAGAATAAAGCCCAAATTTGATGAGTTCCTGCCATTGCAATCATAAGGACTTTTTTCTGCTTTGAATCTTTTTCATCTGTTATATTATAAATGCAAACATCCCATGGCGATGATATTTCCTGAACTTTTCCTTTCCTACCACCTTTATAATCATTGCCTTGGAAACCTGTTCCAGCAACAGTTTTTACAATCTCATTTTGTAAATCAAGCTTTCGAATTGCATGATTTTCTGTATCAGCAACAAAAATAACATCTTTCCCATCAAAAACTAAGCCTTGTGGTGCATTGAATTCAGCTATTTGAAAGTTTCCATCCTTAAAGCCTGCATTTCCACTTCCAATTTGTTTTAGTAATGTTCCATCATTTTTTAGGAAAAGAATTCTGTGATTACCAGTATCAGATACAGCTAAATGTTCTAATGATACATCTTCATTTATGCAGCTAGCAATTTTACCAGGAAATAACAATGGACTATTAATATCAATTAGTGAATGACATGCCAATTTAAGTGGTATTTTATGATTGGATATTTTTTGTTGATCTTTGTAATATTCTAAAGCATTTTTAATATAAAAGTGCAAATGTTCTTTGTGGCCTTCTCCAGTCAACATAACAAGAGGATTAGCATTTGGTCCTAACAGTAATAAAGTTGGCCAACAGTGGACATCACAATTTTCCCACATTGTCATCTGATGGTCATTAACAACAGGGTGGGTAATGTTATACCGTTGAACAGCTGCCAATATATTTTTAGACTTTTTCTCATTTTCAAACTTTGCACTGTGTACACCAACCTAATTAAAGAGTTGAATGAAAAGAAAATATGCAAATAATAATTGTATATGTGGAAGAATTTACCACAACTAATCCATCTTCAACTGAGAACTCATTTTCTAAATCTTTTAAATCTGGCAAAATATGCATACAATTAATGCAACAATAAGTAAAAAAATCTAATAATACGACTTTGCCTTTTAGATGTTTTGAAAAAAATAAAGGTTCAGATACATTAAACCACTCCAATCCTAAAAATGAACTACATATAAATTTTTATGTCACAAGTTAAATGCCAATAATTACCATTTTGAAAATCTTTAACAGGATGATAAGTAACTGATTTAATGTAATTTTTAACAGTTACATCTTTGTTGTTTGATAATTGTAACAGAGATTGTAGCTTTTGATGTGAATAACCAATTGAATCGTCTTCATCCATTATTATTCTTGAAAACATTCTTACAATTAAATTATTTTCTATTTTGTAAACTGAATTCCGTAGAAAACAAGTACACATTAACAAACTTGACCTAATCATGAAAAACTTACATGAAATAATCGGTTGGAAGGTGTTTTGAGTTTTTATTAAAAAAAAACACTTAAATTACACTTAACAATTCATTTTGGTAGTTGCCGTTAACGATTAAACTCCTATAGTACTGCCATGGCACTGCTTTAGTTGGAAAAGGTCTATTTATAAGAAACTCAGAAGAAACAAATAAGGAGAAAGTGTTTGAAACAATTTTATTTCTAAATAAATATTTTAAAGGTATATAACCTATGATAATTTCACACTCACTTATCATAGATAACAGTTACTACTCAGCCGTATGCGACTTCGCTTCTACAGTTTAAGTTGCATTCGCTTAAAAAATGATATCCACTCAACAGTCGTTTATACAATACAAGTAGATACAAATTGTTCCAATTAGAGGAAGGTACAGGTACAATGTATGTATATAAAATAGGGGAAGAGGAGCATCTAGCTGCTATTAGTCTAGGGCTGCTTGCCATGCTCGGTCCATTCTCTATGCCTATTATCTATGCTCTATGCGGTCACTATGTCTACTACATTCTATAATCATAACATCATGACATTTACATAACCTTAAACCGCCTTAGACAACATAACCGTCTCAATTTGAGTGAGGAAACTACTTGCAACACAATTTTATTAAGTTAAATTTGATTGAATTAATACATTTAAAGCAAATATAAATAAGCTTCAGTATTATCCTTCAATGCTAGAATGGTAAGACTATAATATTATTATTTATTATGTGTAAAAGTATACGGGTAATAAAATCCAAATAACACCAGGTAGGTAATAAGAAGTAAATCAAGAATCAACAATTCAACGCAAAAAATTTCTATCTACATAGTGGTTAAAAAAATGTAGATGCCTTCCAAATTGAGTGATTGTAATAATAAAAAATTGACCAAAAAAAAAATATGAATTTTTATATTATAACTGGACGAAGTGGCATGAGAAAAGGATAAAATATCTGCTGATAAAAGAAATTCACTAGCAATTTTTAGAAATTGGGGATATTGATAATGATATCGAAATCAATAACTGGAAGTAGTGTACTAATTTAATGATCCAACTGAAAGTGGATGAAGAAATCTATATTATCCTGCTTCTGTTTCCTGCAATTGATTATCATCAGAGACGTGATAATTATAATAAGAAAAAAAAAAATTTTCAGAATTTACCTGTTGTTTTAAAGGGACTTTTGTAAAGCTTCCCCATGTATCAGTCAACTAGTGTTACAGATACTTCAACTTTATCAAGAAAAGTTTTTTCTCATTGTCAAAATTTCATATTCCTTGTATTATCCAAGCTGAAGTATTGATATTTGGAAAGGAGGTAGGGGGATGCCCATAATTTATTACAGTTACGTCGAAAGTTGTTTAGTATTATACAAGGTGATGAAAATTTGTTTCAAACAAAATTGTTTGCCGATGAGAAAATCTTCGGTGGAGATTTCGATGACCGTACAATTCGATCGTTGCATTGACATTGTGTTCACATTCACCGTAAATTAATATTATGTTACAAAGTTCTGCCACACTAAACGCCTTTGTAGCAACCACTGTTCTGGATTGGTCTACTGCCAATGATTTTGACTGACTACACACATACAAGCGCACAATGTTAATAAGAACAAAGATCTACAACAGATTGGCTTAACATATACATTTTCAATGGCATTTAGTATTATAAACAAGTAACAAACAATGCATGAGCACAAGAATATAAAAGAAATACAACATAGCTGATTAATTGCGGTGCTGCATTGTCGTATTTACCAGGGATGGATTGGCCCCTGCCTGTTATTTCAAATACGTTTTCTCTCGAAAACAACGAACTTGCGGATCACCAAACATTTACTTAATTTTTTGTTTTATGGTGCCCTATTCATCACCTGCAAACTTGCTACTTACATCAGAAACATCCCATATAATCTAAGTGTGTGACAAATTTGACCTCTCATAACATTTCACTCCCTGGGTTCTTGCACTCCAGACTCCACCAAAAAATCAACCCTCATCTACATTCCTATATAGAAGGCGCCCCTTTCCCCCCCCCCATCAAGCAGGTCATATACGGATGAACAACTACTATGTATTTCAGATGTCGATTAACTTAGCCTCGCCGTTTTTGAAAACATAAAAAGGATGAGCTGTGTTCAATTGTCCAAGTATTGTGTTTAACATCGTTCGGCTTCTTTGTCCTGAATATAGTTCTTGAATGAATATTTCTTTCTATTGAATTACAAATTCAGAAGATATAAAGTTGTAACTTTTTCTCTTAAATTTACATAGATTAAATTAATAGGACTTAATATTTCTATGTTTTAGGATATTAGTGCATTTTCAGATGAAAATTTTGACGTTAAAGCTTGGATTAACAATACTTTGAAAAATGCTGACCAAGATAAGAAAGAAGTATTAAAATATACTTTATAATCTAAGCAACCGCTTAAGGCATGTCAAACTTGATTTTAGAATTTTACCATGTCCTTGGTTATGAAACTGCAATTGTATGTGCAGCAAATAAATTCTGTTTTGGAACAAACCAGTGAACAAATTCTAACTTCCCTGCCTAAAATAATGAGAGATACAAAAAACTTACAAGAGGAAGCATTGATACTACGTGAAAAGATGGAATCTGTAAAGGAAGAAATTTTCAAAGTTGAACAAGATACTGGTCCCTCCTTACAGTCAATTGAAAAATTAGATAGATTAAAATCACAACTTGAAATTGCAAAACAAAGTTTACATGAAAGTGATAATTGGACCATGTTAGGTAAAAATATAAATTTTAACGTTATTGAGCAAAATATAATTTATAAGTTTGTAAGTATTAAATTTATTTTTTGAAGTTGATTAGGAAATATGTTAAAAATAATCAATGGACAACAACCGAAGAAAGAATATTTTATTTTCTCTTAATATCCTACAGTGTCTCGGTTCGTCAGTGTCTTAAACTTATTTATTAATAACTAGATCGCTGGCGTTAATGTCCTAAATACATGTGTCAAAGATTATCGACGATCACATAAAATTAATTTTTTTATCCCTCGGGAACAGCATTTTTTCTTCTAATAAAAGGAACGCTATGTCGTTTTTTGTACCCCTGATAATATGTCTACAAAATTTCATGATGATCAATTGAGTAATTAAAGCATGAAGTTGACCACGTAAAACTAATTTTTGTATCCCTCAGGAATAGTATTTTTTTATGGATTAAAGGTATCCTATCAATCACATTGAACTAACTTTTATATCCCTCGGAAAGATTATTTTTTTCTGGATGAAAGGTACCCTATGTCTTTTTCTGTACCCTTTCATTATCGATCGAGCAGTTAAGACATGAAATCGATCACATAAAACTATTTTATTTATCCCTCGAGAACAGTTTTTTTTCTGGATAAAGGTATCGTATGTGTTTTTCTGGTCTTCTGACAATGTGTCTACAAAATTTGGTAGTGATCGATTGAGTAGTTTAGGCGTGAGAAACCTACAAACAAACAAACTCACATTCGTAATTATAATATTAGGATACCAAAAAAACATTAATAATATCTTATCATCAGAGTTCGAATGCTATTTGCATATGACAGGTTTATATAGAACATCTATGTACAAAAAATTGTTGTTGTTTGTGTATAATCTTTTAATATCTATATTTATTCTTGTAGTGTGAATTGCTTGAGAATGATACTCACTGTATTGATACTGTGGTTGCGTTTAGTAACAATACAGTGATAAAATAGAGTACTTGTTTTCCTTTTAATTGGTTTTAAAAAAATTGTTTTTATGTATGTGTATTAAATATTAGTGTATAATTCTAGTTAACGATTTAGAAGAATTGTTTGATTCAAAAAATATAGAAGTTATAGCTACTAAATTGCTAAGTATGCAGCAATCATTGAAATTACTAATAAACGCACCCGACTACGAGGATAGAAAACTTCAACTAGAAGGATTGAAAAATCGCCTGGAAGCAATAACAAGCCCCATGATTGTGCAAACATTTACTACAAATAATATAGGTATACTTTATTTTATGAAACTTGAAAAAAAAATTAATTAAGTATGTACAGGGTGATTTACTGCACTTTCTCCCATAATTTTGGGAGATAGAAAGGGTTTCAAAGAAGTTGTCTACCTAACTAAAATTATAATTTGTTAAATGGAATGCAATATATTTTGTTAAGGTATTCAAAATTAAAACTAACAATGATACGAAGCCAATAAGTTGACTTTGATTTTAAAAAAAAAATATATCTCATTGCAATGAAATATATACAATTTCAGTTTGTCTTCAACAAAATAGCCTTATTTAGTTTTAATTCTAAATTATTATATTTGTTTAGAATTTATGTTTATTAATTTTTGCAATTTATATTTTAATTTTAATGCTATGCACTTCTCGAATGTTAATGGAAAGTGAGTCAGGGCAATTTAAAACAACCATGACCTGACCATCAAGAACCGCAAAAGTAAATTACTAAAAAATCAATAAACACAAATTATGAGGTCCTAATTTTTACTCTTCACGGACATGTTTCATGTTCATTAATCCATGTATTACGGTATTAGTTTGATGAGTAAAAATTAGATTTATATATTTAAAACATTAATATTGAAAATAAATATTAAATTGAAATTATACATACTTCATTAAAAAAAGCAAACGTTTTAAAAATCAGAGCCTGCTGAGTAGGTATAATACTTCATACATCGGTGTTAGTTTTAATAAAAATTTATGAAAACCTTTACAATATCTTTTTTGAAACAATCTCTAAAAATAACGGGAAAAGGTGAGGTGCGAATGTTAAGTGTTGGGTATCACCTTATATAAGAATATTTTCGTTGATTTTTCGCACATATATTAAAATTTTTATTTTAGAACAAGCAATTTCATATGCACAAATTTTTGAATCAATCAATCGTATGCCTCAATTAATAAAGTACTACCATAACTGTCATAAAGAATTACTATTAAAAAAATGGAGAGATCAATTGGAGGTGGAGCAGGACGAACAAATTTGCCAGTGTATTCACAATTATCTTGATTTTTTATTGTCGCATTGGCACTCACAAGCTAAGTGGTTTTCACAAGTTTTCCCACATAATTCTGCATTAGACGCTTTAACGGACACTTACGTCAGCGCACTATCTGGTTTGGATCCCAGTATAGGCGATTGCATTGAAGCTGCACTAAAACAAACTACAGAAAAGCTTAATTTGTTGAACGATGTCAAGCAAATTTTAAAACAGTTTGCAACAAATATTACAGCACTAGTCGAAACCAGTACGCAAGGTAAAGATGGTAGATTTGGATTTATTAATTTTTGTTGTCTTAAATATTTTAATAGATATATCCTTTTTTAATTAGGTAAAATTGACAAGCAAAAACACCTGCCTTTACTTCAAGTAATTTACAGCCCTCTTGTAAATTTTGTTTCAAAATATGCAGCTTACGAACAAGCGTTTTTACTTCAGAAATTATCCAACATAAACTACGTAAAAGACGATTTAAATGATACTGTAAAGAGTTTAAACTTTACCATCCCGCAAATCGTGGATTTAGCAAGAGATGCGAAGAAGCGATGCCATGATATAACAGAAAACTGCGGTTTGTGTGGTCTGCTTATTGCCATTCGCGCGCTATTCATTAATTTCGCCGACTATTTCCGTGTTGTTTTACGACAAATCGAACGAAGTCGAACCCATAAAGAGGAATGGAATGTTTTTCAGTTATGTTTAACTCATTTAGAAAGTACTGGTGATGTTCTGTTAAAGATACAACAGTTAGAGAAAGATTTGACCAGAACTGTTTTGGATGTTAATGAGAATGATGTCGAAATTCAGTATAAATATTTGTTGTTAAATTCTGTTGATCGGAAAGAATTCGAGTCGCTTATCAGATGTGTAACTGATGGAACACAGTTGTTTCTTTTAGATTATGTGACCTCCGAATTTAGTAAATTGTGCGCCGATATTCATAGAACATTGTATCAAGTTGTGCTCGAGCCGATCGTTGGCCATTTAGATGTGGCAAAAAAACCAGAAGCATGGGCGAATGTTAACGATTTAGTTTTTAATAATGACTTGCCAGACTACAGTTTTTCGCCACAAGAGTACATAACGCAGGTATAATACGATTTTATATTATTTATTTTTTATTGAAGAAAATAATCAAAGAAATCATGCAGATAATATTAATGATAGTACCAAATTGTCCATAACAGTTGCAAAACGTATAAAATTTTCGTACAATGCAACTTTCTGCATCTTACAAAATAATCAGATAACTTTTGCGTTAACGAGTTATCGTTTTACATCGATTGATGATAGTGTAAATGTGCTGAAATTAATGGAATATACAGCGTTATATTTGTCCAACAAAATACAATATTTTATACAGATTACGTTAATGATTTAAACAACAAACATTATTTGCTAATAGTACTATATCATCTGCATATGTAACTGACCCGATTTTTCTTCTTCCACTTACTACTCCCCCCGTCTTGTACTGCGCTTATTTTTTTTTTCTAAATTTGCAAATACTTAATTTAAAATGTTTTCTTCATACCAGCTTTCTCATGTAACTATTTCATATTTTCCCCCTTTATTTGTTTTCCCGTCTGCATTTTTAGTTCCAAGCATAATATTTAATGATCCAACTCGTTGCTATTTACCATTTGTATTCTTTCTACAAGTTCTTTTGTTCTTCGATTAATGATTACATAATCTACTGACCTTTCTGTTCCTCCTATGCAGGCGAAATCTCCATCTCCTTTTACATTTTTATTCAGAATAAGAATTCTTTTATCGGAAATCCAATTCAGTAATGTTTCCTCCTCCTTGTTTACTAGTTTATCTTTCGATAATCTATTCTCTTCCGTGATAGTTTCGTTTTCTTTCCCACTCTCATTTGCAGTTTTTGAATTAAAACCTCATCCCATTATTATGTATCCATCCTCACTATACTTCAGGATTGTTTTTACTTTTCCAAAAATATCGCTCCATTTATCTCTCACATAAACAGTTATATTATTTCCAATTTGATTCATTCTTCATTTAATTTTTTTATATTCGCATCTCTTACATTTAAAGATTTTTCTAAATTACTCTCTGTCTACCTTAAATATACGCTGTTGTTTCTAATATTCCCTCATTATTTAAGTTGTTTGCACCTATTTTTTTAATTTGGTGTTTATTGTCTACTTTAAGTTCTAGTTTTTTTAGAATAAGTTGCGTTTCCTCTTCACTCCATATTATTCAATTTTCGTCAATTTTTAATTTTTTAAATCCTATTCTAACAATTTTTCCTTTTTCTCTTTCTTGATTAGCTGTTTGCTTTATAATCTTTTGTATACAAAAGTAATTGAATGGTTGATGAAATGAAACGAGGGCCTATTGAATTAGCCTACGAAACGTAACGTTATTGGCTAATTGTGATTTGTGAAGCAATTAAGTTTCCCTTCATATGAATTCATCTTTTCATAGTAGTACTTGCATAAAATCATACCTGATCAAAAAAATTATATGGTATTAATATCCTTGCATCAACATTTATATTATATCGTACTTTTCTATATAAATATGTAGATCGGGCTGTACCTTATGACTCTTCCCCAACATTTGGAGCCATTTTTCTTTAGAGAAAATCCTTCATTATGGACAGCTTTAAAGGCCGCAGATGAACGATATAACGTAGCTGGCGAAGACGTCGTTTTAGCCGACATTTTTCTTCGCATAATAGCAACCAGTGTATGTCAGTCTTTCAGTGATCGAATACTATCTATACGAGAACTCAATCAAATGGCTAGTAGACAACTTTCTCACGATATAGGTAACTTCATCAAATTATTGCCCATATTTTTTAAGTTTAATATAAATTAATTAAATATAATAAATTACACCACGAAAATGATTTGCATGTTTTTAATTTTCTATTTCTTCTAACTGTTAAACGTTCATGGTTTAATTTACACATTTAATTAATTGTTTTTAATTTCAATTTTATCGTTGTAATTATGTTGTTAGGTTATTTAGCAAATGTATTGGAAGATTTAGGAGTATCAGTTACAGAAGACCTTAAACAGTTAAGTAATCTTTTAAAATTGCCCTCGGATGTTTACCAAACTCAAAGTTCTGGATACATGGCTAAATATGTAGCAGCAGTAAGGCAAATGAGAAATATTACTTCAACTTAGCAATTCATTTAGATAGCTTCATAAAATGATATGTATTGTATTATGTAATAATTGAGAAGAAATGGTTTACATATTTATTACAATTCAGCTGTGTAATCTATTTAATATCAAAATAATTTTAATCATACATTAATCATGGGGAAATGTAAATAAAATGAAAAAGAAGAATAAAAAATGAGCTACTTTATTTCATCTTACCGAATAGTAGTAGTACTGTATAATTATTTTATCAGTTCATAGCACTTTTACATGATTATTGTTTGATTACCAAACATAATAAGTTAATGATATTATGCAATCATACAAAATTTGACATTCAAACAAAAACAAGCGAGCATTTAATCATTACGATGTTTTTCACATTCATTCGTACCAAAACTTGTGAATACTTTTTTATTTTCTTAAAACTATTGTTCCCAATGTTTTGAATGTATTACATCGATGTCGGCGACCAAAAATTCATTTCTCGAATTTCTTCCGGTTTCGGAACGTAAATGTTTTTAATTTTTTGTTCAGCTTGAGTAATTTTACTATTAAATTCTTCTGCGACTTTGATAACATTCTGTGTGTGATTATCTAGTTCATCAACTTCTACTATTTGATCAACGGATTTAGAGATATCTCTTTTTTTTAAAAGGCTTGAAAGGATCCAACTACCTTGGTAGTTTTCGTTACCAAAAAAAACTCCATTGAAATATTTGTTCATTTTTCGTTGACTTTTTGGGGAGGTATTAGGAGTTGAGAGGGGTGAAGCCGGCAATGATTTACTATTGCGTCTTTTGGAAGAGTAAAAGTTTGGAGGAGGGGTTGCTGGTTCTTCATTCAAAGAATTTTCGCTTTCGTTACGCGACAGTTTCCCAGATACAATCTGATGTGCCATTTTTATAACTGACGATCCACATTTAGCAGCTTCACCTTTAAAACCATCATCTGTGCCGTTTGATTTGATCTTTTGATCGGGAGAAAGCTTAAAATGCGACGACTTTAATTGACCTAAAAATACTAATTTTAAAACTGAGTTTTCTCAAAGTAGCGAAATTATAACCACATATAAATCTTAAATATAACTATTCAAACTGTGTAGAGCATTTCTGAAATAAGTGTAGAACTTTGAAGTGTGTCAACTAGATGTAATAGGAAATCGCATGGTGAGTGGAGCAACGTGGTTAAGGGACATTTCTTAAGAAAACCACAATTTTCAACTCAACTTGTAAGTTATAGAAAACGCGAATGATGTACATATATATTCCTTTAAAATTTACCATACTATCACATCACACTAGAAAGAAACCAATGTTTCGTATTTTTTCGCGTGTACCATTTTAGGGGTTGTCCTGTTTTGAAATCAAGGATTTCGTCTTCTATAGCGGCGATATGTTCAGGTCATTAGTATCATGCCACATAATTATGACCTTATAATAAACTATATTAATATTTAATTTCATTATTATTCTACTTATAATATCAGTAGCTCACAGCATAAACCTCAGATGTCGCAGCAATGACAGATTTTCCTATTCTGTTTTGGATTTAAATACTGAAGCTGTGTTATACCAATTTATAACACTATTGGCCAGTAGGGTCTATATCGGAATATATCCAATAATTACTACTGTAAGTCTGGGATAGAAATTGTGTCGCAATTAACGAAAACGTATGAAGTTCTACAATGGTGATAAGAAACAAAATGCATAAGCTGCTAATCTGTTGAATAATTTAAAGAAAAAAAATCATCGTACGATTTAATCGTACTGGCAAACCTGCTAGTATGTACTTATCTTTTCCGTTCTAGAAGACAAACATCGAGACGTCTACTAATACTAGCTGAATTGAGCAAAAAACGTTCTCCAGTCTGACTTACTAGATACTTAAAATCAGCCACTTCTTTTAATTTTTCGTCTCCTATCTTTATATTCGATCTTTCCCTACTTTTTCTTCCCTTGCATACCAGTATTTTTGTTTTACTTATTAATTTTCATACAATACTGTTTTGTCAATACCATTTCTACTACCACGTTCCGTTTATAATCCTCTTTCTAACTAGTTTAAACATACGATCTCTAACCTCCTGTCCTGCATGTTCTAAAATTTCCGCCTGTATTCCATCTATACCCGGTGCCTTATTACTCTTTAAGTGTTTAAAGCTACATCGAACTCTTCTCTCATTATGGGATAACCTAGTTCGTCTATCTCCACACTATCTTCCTTCTCTAAAATATCTCCTAACTCATGGACTGCGTATAGGTTCTCTAAGTATTCTTTCCACCTTTCTGCCTTTTCCTCATTTTCTATCAGGATGACCCCTACCTCGTTTCTTATATTATTAGTACTCTACCCTACTTCTGTAAAATTCCTTTCAATTATATTATAAGCCGCATCCGTTTTACCTACTTCAAACTTTTCTTCTACTTCTTTACACGTCATTTCAATCCACTGTTCCTTAACTGCTCTACACTTCGTAACTATTTCCCACTTTATCGCTTTATATCTTTTTTGCCCTTCGTCTGTTCTGTTTTTGTATTTCCGCTCTCTTCTATTAATCCTACAATCTCGTTTCTTCAATAAACAATACATAAGCAAAAAAATATAAAAGAAATACAACGCTGATGCTACTACTTATCAGATGATTGAATCGTTGCATTGTTGCATTTCTCTTCAGGGTCGGAATTAGCTTTACCTGTATTTCAACCACGTTTTTCTCAAATGGACCTGTAAACATTTCCTTAATTTTCTTATTCTATAGTGCCCTATCACCTTCTGCAAGGTTGCTACTTATTTCAGAAACACACTCAGATTAACCTCTAAACTGTTGGACGTATGCGCACGTATTTCCAAAGAAAGCACTAAATTATTAATTAACTGTCACTGATTCAAGTATGGGTACAGGTACCTATATGGGAATAGGTATATGTACCTAAGTATACTTCAATCAGACGTTATAAATCTATAACCTAAAGTCAGACATATTAATTAAGGTTACGCCTCCACGTCAGTTCCCAATTTTTAGACAATCTGTAGAGTAAATTAAGATGCCACAGACGGTCTTGTATTAAAATAGGGAACAAAGTTTTCTTTAAAAAATATTTTCATTAGACTTATAGTGTTATAATTAGCATATTGCGAACATTTTGAGCCAGTCTGCAACTAAAAATTTAAATACTTACTATCAGAATTAATAAGATAGGGCTTGCAAGGTGCTGTATACTTTTCGTAGTCAACTTTTGGTGCTCCCTTGAAATTTCTAGAGCTGGAGCAACCCTTTTCTGTAGTTTCAGAAGTTGAGAAGTTATTCTTTTGGTCTGTTACAATCTCTACGTTGTTGTTTATCTTGCTGTTGGACGTTGCATCTTTTAGTTTTTTAGGGTAGATATACAAGAAACTGTCATCATTATCGGGCGGAGATAAAAAATCTTCTGAATCAAATCTGCAAAATAGAAAAGTTACATAAATTTATGTTGAAGTTATTATCTTTATTTATACAACCATCGGAAAATTTGTAACCAATCTAGTATTCTTACATAAATACATAATATACACGGTGTCTCACGGTGACCACCCATTAGAATATTTCAGAAACTACTTCTATTTAAATTTTGAAAATTTGTACAGTAGCGTTATTGGGTACGTTTACCGTTTTCGAAATATTTTTTTTTATAAAAAAGCAGAGCTGTGGGAAGCGAAAAGCATGCCTATTTTACAATAAGAAAGCTGTAGCAACATTTTCAAGTTAGTTACTAAGCATTTACAATCAGTGTCATTTATTGAATATTATTGTTATTAAGAATGGAAAATGAAGATTCGTATTCAAAATAAGAATTTTAAGAAATTAATTGCAATACAGTTATAGACAATAGTAAAAAAAAGCACGGGTAAAGGTCTACATGATGATGGCCCCCACCCCCAAGGGGGTGGGGATGGGGGGATCGAAAGAGGAGGTCTCCCCCACCACTGTACCATAAAAAGTTCGCGGCGGTCTCACCTCCATAAAAAGTTATAGGGGCTCAAAGTTAATAAATATGCCAATTTTTATACATTTCTAGGCATGTAAATATTTATATAGTCATTCTTAAACAATATTCAAAGGTAAAACTAATGAAAAATACATAAAAATATTGAGAAAGTTATACAAAACATTATTTAAATATCTTTATCAATAGGGTAGGTTAGGTTAGGTTAGGTTATCGGGTTTTGTTCAAGTGACCACCCTCTTTCGATCCCCCACCTCCACCCGCTTGAAAATAATTTTTTTATTGAATTTTATTTGAATTATAGTGTATGAAAATTGACAAAATAATCAACTTTCAACGCCCATAACTTCTTAATGGTTTGTTATTGTGAGACACCCTGTATATCTAAAGATCAAAACGTTAAAGCAAAGAATATTTTAATCACTTATAAAGATATTAGCTTTTAATTAAATATTACTCGGCTCTGTACATAAACCATATATATCTAGCACAAACTTGTGGAATTTGGTAAGTCACATACTTCTACAAAAACGATCATATCGGTCTACTGATATGCTCTTTATACAGTGATTTGCCACAAAAATGTCTGTTGTCTTATCAGTAAACAAAACAGTCCAAACATAAACAAGCAAAGTATCCAGCCCAAGATGAAATTATCCATCATGGTTTGTAATATAATGCATATAAAAATTCTTTATAATATACTTATACATTATTTTATTATTTCCTACTTATTACAAACTGAAAAGATTCTAGAGATGCGTAATATCTGTTTTGCATAAGAAAAGATATGCGGGAATGCATTATTCATTATAAACTATGGTAATTTAATAAAATTACGTCTAACTAAATGTTAAGTTGATATTAATATAATATTTTCTTTTATATCAGGGACACTATTATGAAGTATCTTGAGCAATTAGATAACTAATTTATTATTTAACCTATTTGCACAAAAGCAAATTTCGAAATAGTTTACAAAAGTAAATGTAAATAAAATTACTTTGTTTTTCTTTTTTTTTGTAATAAGTACTTGAAATCAATTATTTTAACAATATTTTTGAGACCAGAGGTTACGTAAGTGAAATTAATACATCAAATAAATACCAAATGAGACATATCTATAATAAAACAGAACAAAGGAAATGATATTCAATTTTAATAAGTAGCAATAGATAAAATACATTTATTTATGCTATTACAGCTGATACAAAGAAATAAAATTATTACTCGCATGAGTACCAAAAAGTAAATGTGAACGTTGTACCAATTAAAGTTTCATTTAAAAGATACTTAACGGAGTAATGATTTCAACTTTTAAATAACCTTTAAAATTTCCATTCTACATCGTTTACCTTACAAACCAACATGGAACATTTAATACATCCTCGGTAAAATGTAGCACAAACAATTAATTATATTATTTCAGGAAGTCCAATTATATTGTCACGTTTGGTTTCTTTTTTCAAGAATAAACTTTAAATAAACAATTTGAAGTTGTAGATGATAACAGTTTACAATTTTTTTTGATACTGACTTGTTTTTGTCACTGGCAAACATATGTAGGTATGCGCGGTGTCGGTTGGTGGAGGTTGTTTTTAGAAAAGCTTGAGAGAGTGCCAAAATATAGTACTTACGATTAGAGAAAAGCCAAGGACCTTAAAGACTGATTATACGAAAAAGGGAAGCTAATGTTGTAACAAGTCGCATAAAAATAACATTAGGTAATATTGTAATAAAAGTACTTAATTAGTTATTATTCGAAAAAGTTTAGACATAATTCTTTTGTTGAGTTATTTACTTTTTATTATAATATATGATTTGCCAAGAGTTAAATACTTAAATAGTACCTGGAGGTATTACCGGAATAATAATTGTATTTAAAAATGTAAAAAGTAAATATGTATAGTAATTCTAACAACGGATCTCCTAAAGTAAACAAATATACAACATACATTTTTAAACAACGCAAAACACTACACTCACGTGACGCTCTATTTTTGACGTCGTTTCTTCTTAGAAAAATTAGTTTTAATACACGCAAACGAACACATAAATATTCCATGCAACATAAACATTATTATACACTGTTTCGGAGCAAAAATTCGAATAAAATATCCCACGTTTCTTACATTTTCTTTTTACTTTTTGATGTTCCAGTTTTCCTAATAGGCGCACAAGGGATATATATCAAAATGGTCACTTACTATAATCTTTTCTTAATACAAAATGTTATTTTGATTTTTACAGTTTTAACAATTAAAAATAATTTTCATTTACCATCTTACGAATAGATGTACGCACATAGCAATGAAAATTTCAATTAAGCTATTAAAGTATTTAAATCGTAATTAATGGATTAAATTTATATTAATAATTATAATACATCAATATTAGAATGTAGATTGTTGTTGACAAAAATATTTATCTTTCAAAGTACGTAAGCTTTGAGGTGAAAAAATATGAATAAGTATGTCGCAAGGAAAATATTATGGATAATTGCCAGCAATGATGTCATAGATCACGCCTTCCTTTTTCATTTCTTTTACAATTACAGCACGTTGTTAATAATATGTAATAATATAACGATAATTCAGTAACAACATTAAAAAAAAATTTAGTCCTATAAATAAATACAAAGGAATTGGAGTTAAATACAGGTAAGACGAACTTCATATGTATCTTTAACCAGCATTATAAATAGTACAACACAAAAAAATTTCAAAAAAAAATAGCAGGTGTACGCTAATCTCCACGATTACCGAGAATTTAAATGATAAAATACCTCCCATAAAAAGTTATGGGGGTTGAAAGTTGATTATTTTGACAATTTTCATACACTATAATTCAAATAAAATTCAATACATCAAGACGTAACGCCGTAAGAAAAAATATATTAAAATGTGTCCTTGCATCTAAACGCCAAACGGAGCTCAGAAATTACTATCTAAAACTAGTAGGTATTTTTTCTCGCTACCAGATGTCATGTAATTATATGACAAATCCCAATTAGTCAGCTATAAATCAAGTCTATTTTGATGAGATCAATCAACCGTCAATTTTATTTATTAATGTATAAAAGTTTCGGCATCTGAATATCCAAATATCACTCAGTTTGAATAACTAAAATAAGTATTTAACAATAAATGACGATACAGTTTTAAAGCTTCCACAGTCCAAAAGAGATGTACTATTGGAACAAATTATTATGTTTCCAATTAGTGACAATGATTATACTGGCAAGAGTGTTTTGCTTGAATTGTCGAGATTGCTCTGGGTCGCCGAAATGCCTCGGAATTTGCAGCATACCGCAATTAGATAGAAAACAAGGCTGTCTAACATTAAGGGGATTTTTCTATTACGGTAAAAATAAAATTGCATTTACAGAAAGGAAATGTGGTCCCCTGACGACTTGTCAATCGAAGAAAATAGCGGCAAACGCTTTACTTGAAATGCTATATGAACACTATGACATTAAAGCAGAAGACGTAGATATTGAAGAATGCCTTGCTTGTACAGAAAATATGTGTAACGAAGTTAAAGAGAAAAGAAGCGTAAAATCATTTGAAGATATAAAATTTGCCTTAAAGGATCTGTATCCTTCGGATATCGTTGATAGGAATTATGATGACATCAACAGCGGTGAAATCCCGACATTGGAAAAAAAAAATTTAATTCTAATATTTCTCCCATTTGTATGTAATTATATAATGTCATGAAGAACTCATATAGTACTTATCGTTAAATACATATATGTATAAGCAATCAAACTAACTAACCGTACCTATACAATGGAATCTCTCTTTAATTTTTGCTAATTTTTAATGTTTTGACTTTCATAAAATGTTTTCTGCATTTCTAAAGGTTGTATAACGTTTTAAAGCCTTTATACGATAATAAATGGCCGATGACTTCCATGGCCATTGACACTGATAAATGTATACATGTATTTTCTTTTCATGATATTACGATCGTATTCTCTTCGTCAATATGAATTAACTTTTTGTTATAGTTAGAATGCAAATTTAACTAATGAATATAAACGAATAAAATATAATGAACTAACTGAAAAAAATTCTTCCATACAATTTAAAACATAGAAATCGATTAATAAGCGCAGTTTCTTTAAAATTTACTAAATCAGGCAGGTATAATAAAACTTAAATTACAGATCTCTATTGGTGTAAAATTACTTAGGTTCCCAAAACGATATCAAGTAAAGGTCAACTGCATATCTGTGCCGTAACTTATCATTAAACAGCACTTATTAAATATTATTATTAAAATTCCCAGAGTTTTTCAAAAGTGCAAGAAACCTACATTTCAGTAATTTCGTTTGTGACATACTACAATAAATAATCATTAAAATAACAGAAATAAATAAGCAATTAACTCACTTGCTGTCGCTGATTTTCGATTTCATCCACTGGGGAATTGAGATACCAGCTGATAGGGAACGATTACTATCCGAAGTCATTTTTTTTTTCGCTTGCAAGAATCCGAAACAAAAAATGGCAACAGTGCAGTTTTTTTCGAATACAAACGTTTTCTGGACTTGTTTTGATTGGTAGTTGATAGATAAGCTTGGCAGTGTTTGATCAAAACACCAATTGCAATATAACAAGTTTTGGTAGAAATTAACGCGAAAGGTAATCGAAACAGAAACCCCAATTCCTAAGAGTAAGCTTTTGAAACTCCTACAAGCTGAAAACAAAAGAAATTTATGTAAACCTTGTGACTAAAAACCCTGGTATTTTTGTCAGTTGCTAGGTTGCCAAAGACGTCGTGTATATTAATAAATTATTGTTAAAACGGCGAAATGTGCATGTGACAATGATTTATTTTGTTAATATCAGTACCCTAATGCGATACTTTATACTTGCATATTATATACACGATTAATGTACGTGAAATTCATGTAAATTGTAAAACAGTGTAATATAATAAAGAATATAGGAACGTTTTTAGTCAATTATTTGTTAATATCAGAAGCTTAATTATTCTAATTTAAAAGGTAAAGAGCCTATTTCATTGAATTTCACTTAAAATGTAATGATAAACCTATGTAAGTACACAGACAAAGTGATAAGAAACATAATTCTGTTTAAGTTAAAGGCGATGAAATATCATTCTCTGAAATTGCAGTAATATACTATAATAATAATTTAAAATTCCCGTTTTTTTAAAAGATATTCTTTAACTTATTTAGCCATGAGCTGTAATAAATTTTTTGCTCCCTCTTGAATAAATCCCTGAAAATCCCTGATTACGCCTGTGGTATACCACCTTTTTTTGAAGCAGTGTAAGTACTTTTTGTTACTTTTATTAGCTTCTTTGCTATAATTTAGTACATTAATTCCCTTTGCAACTATTATAGGAAATGTATTTTCTAAATTTTAAATACAATGATTATGAAAAAACAGTTACACATACATATAGGTACCTATATATATAGATGATTACCAAACCAAATTTATATAATAAGCATATAAATACACGTATACAGTGTTCATATACATACAAAATAGGAACAACAGAATTACACTCGAATTGTCATATAAACTGATATAGGTAATACGATTTCATATAATCTGAAGTTTTATCACTATGTATTAAATAGATTCATGCGTCTAAATAT
This sequence comes from Agrilus planipennis, assembly GCF_000699045.2. Taxonomy (NCBI): domain Eukaryota; kingdom Metazoa; phylum Arthropoda; class Insecta; order Coleoptera; family Buprestidae; genus Agrilus; species Agrilus planipennis. The sequence goes on along the minus strand of NW_020438904.1, from coordinate 151,636 downwards.
TAAACGTCAATTCCATTTATATATTAAATTTGTAGGTCAAACACAATGAAAACAAAATTTAGTAATTATGCTAACCATTAACCCGTACTTAACTTTTACGAAAATACTAATTTGCAAAGAAAAATATACTTAAAAAATCTGTTTACCCGAACCGCAAACTGTCTCTATATATAAATACATGCAATGATACAAACAAAAATCAATGGCCTAGTGTTCTGTCTTACTAGAAAACAGCAAAGACAACAAAAAATACCTTCTTTGTCACAAATGAACTCGATAAATTACTGAAGACCATTGTTATTAAATTAAACATCACTCTGTAACTTCGTTACGAAAACCTGCGTAACACTAAAATCAACTAGATAACTCAAATAATACTAAAACATAGGAACATAGTACTATGGTACTAAAAGAGTCCCACAAATAATAACAGTTGCACTAAAATACCAAACATCCCAAACATGTACCACACTACTACCCATAGATAATCTACTACCAAAGTACTTAACTGAACAATAAGCCATAGATTAAAATGAAGCTTTGGTATTGATAGACCCATAGATTATCAGACCATTTCAGGTCTTCATCAAAGAATGAACAAAGAAATATGCCCATAGAGATAATAGAATAGTGCAAATATCATGTCACATGCGTTCTGTGTATATTTATCCAACACAAAATAAAAGTCAGATTTCTAATTTTCCATCTAAGCCAATCGTTTGTGATATTTGTCACATAAATTACTTTCTGTTTGACTAATTAGTTAATAGTAATTAATTTTCTAAATGACAGCTTATGATTAGCCTAAATTTTTTTAAAACCGTAACCCAACCCTATCCTAACCTAATCTAATAAAAATTATTTACAAAAATCTATGTATTTGCTGGTTAAAATAAATAAATAAATAAATATTGTTTGAACATATACAAGCTGCGCAAAATAAGTTTCAGAGAAATTGAAGAGGCGCTTCAGCGATGCAATTCCACCTTTTTCAGTGGCTATTCCATTTATTCAAAACAATTGAAAAGAAATTTTACGAACATCAATAAGTTATTGTCAAATTACTATAAACTATGTTTCTACGTACAGTGATTTACAAATAACAATTAATAAGTAAAGCAAAAGACTAGTGAGCCTATTGAAAATTCGCGGTGTAACCGTTGGCTCGTTGGCTGTAAGTATTGCGCGCGCGGTTAGTTGCATGTATATATTGGTATAATACGCTAAAAGCTGTTGTATCTTTGTATGTAAAACCATGACCAGATTCCAGATAGAAAATGTACAAGTGAATTGGTATATCGGTGTTACGTTAGTTCGGTTGTTTGTGATTCACCAATTAATTAAAATTTTTAGTTTGTANTTTTTTTTGAGCTTTTACCGGATAACACAACGATTAATTCGGAAGTCTACTGTCATCAGCTGGACAAACTGAATGATGCACCTCAACAGAAAAGGTTTTGTGATTCACCAATTAATTAAAATTTTTAGTTTGTAAATATTAATCAAAAACGTTTGAAAAAAGTAATCACAACCCAGTTAATTTAATAAAATAAATATGTGGTACCTAACACAGTGAATTTAGGAAAATTCAAAGAACCTTAATTTACCATCTCGACAAGGTATATCTGTCGGATCGTTTTACTTTCATGGTATTTTAAGATCATTGATGAAATTCTGCAATATTGTTTGATTTAACGTAGATTATTAAATAATGAATGACAATTACAAATATTTAAATTAAAAAACGAATGGGTACTTATAACTGATGAAAAATATTGTTCAGTGGTTCAATTTATTGTGTCCTTCATAAGCGGATGATCTGTTTCAGATTATTGCGAACTTATTAAAATGGTTTCGACAAGGCAAATGTCAGTAATTAGCAATAATGGAAATGAATGCATAGGACAATCAACTTCTGGATATGTTAGTTCTTCAAGAGCTTCTCGAAATAGTGCATCACACAGCAGTTGTAGCAACTCTGATGGGGGTCCTTCTACAAGTAGTGGTAAAGTCGTGTCTTCACAAAGTGTAAATCTTCTTGATTTGCCTCAAGAAGTTATTGAGAAGATTTTGGGATATATTTCGTTTAAAAATATTTGCCAATTAAGATTCGTAAGTATGTTACTTTTAGTTTAATATTAAGTGTATTTCATTTACTTATCATCATTAATTGTATATAATTAAAAGCAAGCATAGGTATTTATTTTATGCATTTAATGAAAACTTTTCTACTTTAAGTAATCAAAACATTTTATATATTTTTTTAGGTATTTTTGAATAGTGAATTGAATTTATGTTGATTTGCAAATAAATTTAGATATTTTTTAGCTTACAGAATAATCCAAAACTATATGCTAATGTTTCCTGAATATTGAAAACATTTATTGAGTACAATACAAAGTAGCACTCACTACTTTTCCCTCAAGAGTGAAAAAAGAAAATAATATTAATAGTAAACAAATAATTTGAAGCTTAAATACCTAAAGTAATACAGTATTCTTGAAAATACCATGTACCTACCTATGAATTAGTTTTTAACTTTATTCTTAAAGTACATAATTATGTATAGGTATGTCGTGCAATGGACCGAACATGTGGTCATGTGTTGAATTCAACATTCCAACGATTGCAAACTCAGATGTTACAGCGTTTTCAAAACATTAAGGCAAAAATGCCTCGTAGAGAGTCGGCAAGAAGAAATCACCATTTGGCATGTGAAAGTGACATAATTGAAACACTGCATATGCGATTAACGTTACTCCAAATGGCATTTGGAAAACATATTGAAAGAAAACACTGTTGCTTTTTTCCTGGGGAAATACTCGACGAAGTGTACAACATTTTACATTACATAAAGATTACACCGAAATTGGCTCGACCTTACAAAGTTACCGACGAACTATTTGATCTTTCTACAATGGCTATGGAATACTTCAAGGAGAAAATTGAACCAGATTTACCAGAAATTGCCTATTTTGGAACGGACTTTTTAGATTTTACAAGCACGTTTTCTTGTAAGTATCAATGGTTTTTATTTTGTTTATTATTATTTTCAATGATGATAATGATACTTATTAAAATTGTTTTAAAAGAATGTTTTATTACTTGATATTTTTGAAAGACCATAAAACTGATGTCATTCGTTAATTTTTTAGCAACCAGTACAGGTAAATATTTGCCACTGGACTCTTCCCCATTGGGTCCAGAAGAACCGAAAGAATCAGACCAAGTACCTAATGTTCTTGGCCCAGAAGATCTGGTCGAGCCAATGCCGCAATCGAATATGGTATTACGAAAACGTATACGTAAAATTAAGCAGGGCATGAAACGATACAGCAGCCAGCTGACTTTGCTCAAACAAGATCTCAAATCGTGTAAACGAAAAACTGCCGAACAGCAAAATCAAATTTCGGAACAGCAAAAGCAACTGGCCGAACAACAAAAACAAACCCTTGAATATGCAGCCCGCTTAGACGAGTATGACAAAAAGAATGAGGAAATATCACGCAAGTTCAGTACATTATTACAGGAGTTGAATAAGTGTAAGACAGAGTTACAATATTGGAGGTCCAAGTCGCCAGCTGCGCTTCCTTTTTGCACCGGTTGCGGTACCGTCATAACACCCCCAGCTGAAGAAATTCAGGCGTTAGTGAATCAAGGCGTAATGCCTGAAGGTTTAGGACTGCAACCGTTACAATCGAGCGATTTAGTGCCTATGGCCAGTTGCAGCGTCTTAACTTTAACCGAAGGGGAAGAACGAACAGATGAAAAAAGATTAAACGACTTGGATCTTAACTTCGAATCGCCTCTTAGTCCAATATCGGCCGTGAAGGGTACGAAGCGGAAATTAAATAAAACAAAAGAGACACCTTCTCTTCCTTGTGCTTCTACGTCATCTTCATCTGGCTCGTCGACAGTGAAGAATAGTGCAGCGCCAAATGCAAAACGAGCTCGGCATGGTCCCGGTTTTCGCGGTAAACGCGCTAAAATCTGAAACGGTAGGGTTGATAGTAAGTCATTGTCACCATTCAATTCTTTGTCTTTTCTTTTTGTATTTATAGAATTAGTTATTTTGCGAAGTAGTCTAACGTGTTGTACTACTAACTATCATATATGGTATGTCAGTGTTGGTTAGTTGTTTGTTCATTTTTATGGGAGGGAAAGCGCTACACAGGACTGGTGATTGATTTCCACGCAGTAGATAAAGAAGGCCAATCGCTGTAATCGTAACTTTGACATAAATTTCACTTGTTTATTAGAATTCAATGGAAGCAATTCAATGTTTAAGTTTGGACTTACGTTGTTATAGAGAGATGACTTGTTTATAGCTACTAAAAATTGTTTCGAATGACATGCTTCTTTCTTGAACTAAGTACTAATTGTTTGACCATTTACTGATTTTAATGAAGCATTGCCTTATTATAACACTACCACTAAAAGTGCAGTATAAATTTAATTCCATAAAACTCAACAAAAGTAGGTTACTTCTGATTTTCTATACATGAATATATCATTATTCTGATATTCGATTTTTTGTAAAATATGTGGTTTTGGATATATTTTAAATTAATTGTGAAACGGTTGAGGCCATCTTTCTCATTATAACAGTCTACCTTTCTAAGATACTATTTTACTTTCTTTAACGTCCGGTACTCAAATAGACCGTACAATTAATAATAATTATTTATAGCTTACGTAAGCTTAAAAATCACCTTAATAATGTAGTGCAGTACTGAACGTAGAAACGTATTAAATTTGACACGGACACAAACATTTCCAAGAGTCAAATTTTTCTATACTTAAATTTTCTATAATTAAGAAAATCGTATTTACAAAAATAAAAATTCACTTGAACGTTGTGCTGTAAATTTAAAATTTTTTCAAAGAGGTTAAGTTTTATTTTAATGGGTTAATACTTATGTATATTGATTTACAGAAATCGTACTTTTATTTTACAATAGTTTGAGTTTTCCGTGATGTGTGAATGTTTAATTTTTTAGTAAAACATCTTCAACTAAAATATTTTTTTTAATGACAAAGCAGAAAAAATTGTCTCATGGAATAGATACTCGTGCATTACAATGAGCATGTAGATTGAAGTGCTTTTGCTGTACAAACTACTAATGGCTAATTTAGCGCGTTGTGCTTGATTTATGTCCCATATTGGAATGTTTATATGTCTCATTTTGAGAATTTTCACTGTAGTTGTTCCGTTTTTTACTTACCTAGCTGCTACTATCAAATGGTTATAGACTAACATGCTTATCTCACAAAGAAATGGGCTCGTGATGTGAAGTTCACTAATAAGAAACGTTTTAAGTTGATTTGATTTGAGTATAAAGAATAACAAAATGTTTGTCATTACATTTAAATTATCGTTTCTTATTGGAAACCTAGACTTTTAAGTAAAGAACAATTTTTGTGGGGTTCCTTTTATTTTTTAGCCTTTTACTGTATGTGACAGCTTTGCATTGATCGTTTTTAAAGAAATTTATAGATTAACTGGCTTTAACAATAATTTTGTCATTGTAGTTTTTTAAAATTATATGTAGTATAGTTTACAATCGTTAAAATTCCGTTTTGAATGAACTTAATTGCCTAATGTTTAGTTTGCATCGTTATTTGAGTCTCAAAAAAGTACCAAAATCGAATAATTATTTAGGCTAATTCTAGTGCTACCAACTTAAGTCATTGTTTAATCAGGTATTCTTATATAAATGTTGTTTTCAAGTAAGAACAATAATTTAATTACGTTAATCAGTGTCAATGTAGCCATAATTTCAAACCCTTCACCACTTGATATTTTAAATTTACCGATATTTTTACCAAATATATTTCCCTTAAACGAAAAAGTATGACATTCGTTTCAATATATTAGTTATCAATTAAGATTGCAGAATTATATAAATTTTATTTTCTGTTTACATAAATTAAATTAATTTTATTTAGAAATAGTAATTCAGTAAAATTTATAATCATATGAAAATCTTTCAACTTTATACTATATTAAAATTAGAGAAACGTTTTAATTGAATTGAAAACTACATATCAAAGATAAAGAAAACAAAACTTTTATGTCATGATCTGTTGCTCTTACAGCTGATAATTTAGTATTTTTCCTTTAGAACTATAAAATAGCTGAACACATGCTAATAGGAATTAAACCGTTCTAAGCACAATTTGTTGTAAGTAATAATATTGACCAATGCATTGGATGTTTTCTGTAACTTTAAATTAATCTGATATAGAGGCTTTTGTTTGCACTTGATCTCATTTTGATTTGATAGTTTGAATATTTATCTTTTTAATATACATAAATATTTTCTTTTATGAACTTGTGCCTAACTAATGATGTTTTAATATTATTTTTGNAAATTATCGTTTCTTATTGGAAACCTAGACTTTTAAGTAAAGAACAATTTTTGTGGGGTTCCTTTTATTTTTTAGCCTTTTACTGTATGTGACAGCTTTGCATTGATCGTTTTTAAAGAAATTTATAGATTAACTGGCTTTAACAATAATTTTGTCATTGTAGTTTTTTAAAATTATATGTAGTATAGTTTACAATCGTTAAAATTCCGTTTTGAATGAACTTAATTGCCTAATGTTTAGTTTGCATCGTTATTTGAGTCTCAAAAAAGTACCAAAATCGAATAATTATTTAGGCTAATTCTAGTGCTACCAACTTAAGTCATTGTTTAATCAGGTATTCTTATATAAATGTTGTTTTCAAGTAAGAACAATAATTTAATTACGTTAATCAGTGTCAATGTAGCCATAATTTCAAACCCTTCACCACTTGATATTTTAAATTTACCGATATTTTTACCAAATATATTTCCCTTAAACGAAAAAGTATGACATTCGTTTCAATATATTAGTTATCAATTAAGATTGCAGAATTATATAAATTTTATTTTCTGTTTACATAAATTAAATTAATTTTATTTAGAAATAGTAATTCAGTAAAATTTATAATCATATGAAAATCTTTCAACTTTATACTATATTAAAATTAGAGAAACGTTTTAATTGAATTGAAAACTACATATCAAAGATAAAGAAAACAAAACTTTTATGTCATGATCTGTTGCTCTTACAGCTGATAATTTAGTATTTTTCCTTTAGAACTATAAAATAGCTGAACACATGCTAATAGGAATTAAACCGTTCTAAGCACAATTTGTTGTAAGTAATAATATTGACCAATGCATTGGATGTTTTCTGTAACTTTAAATTAATCTGATATAGAGGCTTTTGTTTGCACTTGATCTCATTTTGATTTGATAGTTTGAATATTTATCTTTTTAATATACATAAATATTTTCTTTTATGAACTTGTGCCTAACTAATGATGTTTTAATATTATTTTTGTTTGTTTTTGTTAGATTAATATTAAATGTGATGATTAAATTGGAAACACCTTATTTAATCAAAACAAAAAAAAGTTTAAAGTAAAAACAGAAATGAGGATGTGAAAATAGAATATATACATGTGTAACATGTTTAAAATATCTCTACAAAAACATTAACTCCACACAGTTAACTTTTATGATTTGGATGTAAATGAAGTGCAGAAAGTGTTATTTTTTCAAGTATATAACTAAATAGATTATTATTAGTATGTATTTAAAACTTAAAGTAACGACAAATTACAATTAGTAGATTAGTAGCCAGAGTGTTTGTAAATATTTACGATATTCATATATAATATTTATTTTAATAAGCCAGTTAGTTCAATTCTTGATGTTTATTTAGTAAAATTTTAATTTATGTAAC